>NC_081547.1:829303-829488 GCF_901000735.1 Corylus avellana
TTTTATAAAAAAAAGTATTTGAAAAAAATTGGGGGTGGCTCTTTTTTTTTTTAAATACATTTTTTTATTTTTTTTAAAAAATTAAATATGTGCCATGTGTCGACGTCTGATTGGTTCACACGTCAGTCCTAACGGTCAACTAACAGATGGACTAATTTGGTCACTTATCAAAACCACAGGGATCT
>NC_081547.1:829508-855256 GCF_901000735.1 Corylus avellana
AAAAAAAAAAAAATTGAAAACCCTAAGGAAGTATTGAGTGTTTAACCTTTTTTTTTTTTTTTTAATTCAATATGTGAGAGGGGAAAAGGGAAGAAGGTTGTTGCGTGGGTTGAATCCGAATAACAATTCAAATAGATTACGTGGTTGGATAAATGTATTGCACTAATTAAATAATAACATGTGTCCGATTCATTTAGTCACCACAAAAATAACATTGTAGCCTTGACACTTGGGCAAATTAAACCTGCCCACATCAGGACAAAAGCGTAAGTAAAAATTGTCAACTCTTCATCGTTGGATTCCCTTTCCCTCAGGACTTAAATTCTCTCTATTTTAAATGAAATGTAGAATATCAATTTAGTTAAGCTTCTTAAAACATTTTAAGAAGCTTGATGGGTGGCACATGAGGAAAAGACCTAGATTCTCTCAATTTCATTTGAAATTGAGGGGATCAATTTAATTATCATCGCCACCACAAGTGAGCAGTGGGGGTGGCCGCGCGGCCATCCCATGGGCGGAAAGGCACCCTAGCGGAGAGAGAGAGAGAGATAGAGAGTTCCAGCAGAGAGATCTGGCCGCGAGAGAGAGAGAGAGAGAGGAGAGATTCAGGCCAAGGGAGTGGCTCGCGGCCACCCCAACCGGATCTAGGGTGGCTGGCGAGCCACCCCAATCATGGATCTCGCCATGACCTGCTTGAAACTGTCATGACCCTCCTCAAAATCAGATTCTAATGCCTCAAAATTCATTTTTTAATTTAAAACTAAAACCTAGATGTGGAAAGTGAACCATTTAGAGATTTTATCACCTTAAAGGCCGAAAAAAGAAGCTCCGGGGACAAAGAAACTGCCAGACCCGTGGGTCTAGACCCTCCCCACGGGTCGACCCGCCACCTAGCCAACCTCTCTCTCATCAGGATCTCATTAATTAATTATTTTATTTTTTATCTTTGTAATCTGGTGTTGTTGTATTTATCTTCTTATTGTGTGTTATGCTGATGTGTCAGATGATGAATGGTGGCACAAAAAAAACATTTTTGTGCAACCTCCTTATTTTTGTCATTTTATTTTATTTTTAGACAAAAATGCCTCTTAAAAGTAATTAAATAGATCATCTCTATTTCATTTGAAATGGATAGGATCCTTCTCCTTCCCTCATGCGCCACCCATCAAGCTTCTTAAATTTTTTAAAAATTTAATTTTAAAAATGTATATTTTTTTTTATTTAACTAGATATTTTTTAAAACTATCAACTATCAAACTTTCTAAATATTTTTTTACTTTTGCTAAATATTATTTTTTATTAATAAATATAATTGTCATGAAACCCACTCACTTTGATTCCATATGAAAGATGTATCAAAATGCCACTCCAACAACCAAAATAATATTAAAAACTAAATAACTTTTGCTTTTGGTGTCTTTATATTTGAAGATGAGTTAAAATAAATATTAAAATTACTTTAGATAAAAAGTTTGATAAATGATTTTTTTTTTTGTTAAAAATTTAGAGAAATGTTAAATATAAAGAGCTTGATGGGAATGCTCTTAGATGCCACCCAACGAAATAAAAAATATTAAGCTCTTGTTGGTCTTCTTTTTTCATAATATAAATATTAACAACAAAATTAAAGGTAAAAATGCAAAATCATTACTTGTAGTTAAACCGATTTGTAATGAGTTTTACGTGGTATAAAACAAATAGGTTTATGCACTCAATTTTCGTTTTTTTTTTTTTTTACATAAATTTTCAAATGTCATGTCAATACTAATTAGATAATGACATGTGTTATCTATAATAAAAAAAATTTAAAAACTATAACATATATAAATATATATAAAAAACTACAATTAACAAAAAATCAAGCGACTGTGGCCAGGGGTAGTTCCGGCCTCCCATTTCAAGCTAGGAAGGAGGTAAGACTCTTAATATTATTAATATGATTAATTGATTATTATGAATATGATTATTATTATTATACTATACCCTTGATCTTAATTGAACTTTTTTTTTTTTTTTTTTTGATGTAAGAAGATCTTAATTGAACCTATGTACACACATTAATATGATTATTATTATTATTATTAACTTATGAATTAGACATTAGATATTAAACCTATAAATAATAATATAGTCTATACTCTACACTAACTTAGTTATATACTTATACTATACCCTTGATCTTAATCAATTAATTGTACACACATTAATTGAACCTATGAATATGATAATTATTATTATTATTTTTAACTAATTAATTGGACACTGGACATTAAACCTATAAATAACCTATAAATAATAACATAGTCTATACTATATACAATGTTAGTTATATACTTATATTGTACCCTTAGATCTTAATCAATTAATTGTACACACATTAATTGAACCTATGAATATGATGATTATTATTATTATTATTATTTTTATTATTGACTAATTAATTAGACATTGGACATTAAACCTATAACTAATAACATAGTTTATACTCTATACAATGTTAGTTACATTATTATACCATACCCTTGATCTTAATTAATTAATTGTACACAAATTAATTGAACCTATGAATATGATTATTATTATTATTATTATTATTATTATTATTGTTATTATTAACTTATGAATTGGACATTGGACATTAAACCTATAAATAATAACATAGTCTATACTATATACAATGTTAGTTATACACTTATACTATAGCCTTTTATCTTAATTAGTTAATTGTACACAGATTGAACCTATGATTATTATTATTATTTTGGAATTGGACAATGGACATTAAACCTATAAATAATAACATAGTCCATATAATATTAGTTACACTATAGCCTTACATCTCAATTAGTTAATTGTATACACATTGAAGCTATGATTATTATTGATTAATAACATGTTTAATTATTTTTTTAGTTACATTGTCGCGTGGGTTGGGTCGGGTCGGATGACAAAACGGGTCGAGCTCACGAGCCCTAAACAAGTTGGGCGAGCCGGGTAATTTTCGAGCTACACGAGTCAAGCTCACAATCCCTTAGCGAGTTCGGGCGAGCCGGTCGATTATCGAGTTAAACAATTCGAGCTCACGATCCGTTAACGAGCACGGGCGAGCCTGCCGATTTTGACTTAAACGAGTCGAACTCACAAGCCCCCGTCGAGCTTACTCGAGCGAGTCGAGCATGTGTCACTAGCTTATCGAGCGAGTTTCAGCAGTAACGAGTGAGCTATTACAGTGTCGAGCTCGAACTCGGTTTGAGCAAAGTCGAGCGGGTATCGAGTGATCTGTCGAGTGTGTCGGCTCATTTACGGGCCTAGATAAGAGCTTAGCCCCGACCCTTAGGTACCCCTTCTCACCATCATTTGTTTGATTTATCTCTTTCTATTTTTCTTTTTCTTTTGTTGCTTTTTTTTAGATTAGATTTATTGCAATCATTCCACCACCCATCATCCCACGTGTTTCTCGTCCACTTTTGTTAGTAATAACACCGTAAGAATGTTGTAAAATATTATATTTATTTTGGCAGGACATTACAATAGGAATTGTCATATAGATGGTCGAATAATCACTACAATAAATCAAAAGTGGCTATGCGGCTACCTCAATATGTTAGTGATCGATGTGCTGTGCAGCCACCTCTCTTAATCCTCTCCTCCATTGAAAGGGGTTACTCGGTCACTCTCCTTTCTTTTTTTTTATCTTTAATTTCTCTGTAAGGAGTCGACTCTATCTATTTAGGTCTTTTAATTTAAGCACGTGTTCTCTCTAAAAAAGTATTTTCTCAAATATAAATCCCGCTAAAAAATACTTTTTATATAAAATTAAATCCCGACCGTTAAAAATTACTCGAACACATATGGACAGTTTGTTACGTGTGAAGTAATTATGGAGAGTTTAAAGCTGCGAGATCCACATAAAAGACAAATTCCATGTGGAAATGATGTCGTTGTCTTCAGCGACCCGTAAAACTCGGATCAGACCAATATTTAAATTACCTATGTCCAAAGCGACAAGTCTACACACGCTGTCCGTCTCCGACGTGGCCCACCGACCTTCCCCATTCCTCATCACGCATCATTTGACAGCTCGAGTAGTGGATGATTCTGGATTTGTTTTCTGTGACATTTCATTTCAACTGGGACGAGTCGGAGGAAGGACAATCCGGATTTAGCGTAGAAAGCTTGCAATGACTTCCAGTTCCAGGGATGAATCCGAGGACCTCAATAAGCCGTTCTTGCACACGGGGAGCTGGTATAGAATGGGCTCGAGGCAGTCCAGTATCATGGGCTCCTCGGCCCAGATGCTTCGCGACGGCTCCATCTCCGTATTACTCTGCGTCCTCATCGTTGCCCTGGGCCCCATCCAATTCGGCTTCACTGTAACACCACCGTTTCATCTCTAACATTTATCTGAATCACAATTTTGTCTTAACAAAACCATTTGCCCATTCAAATTTCTTTTTGCTTTGTTTTTGGTTTCTATCTTTCAAATGTACAGTGTGGGTATTCGTCCCCTACGCAAACTGAAATAGTCAACGAATTGGGACTTTCAGTCTCAGAGGTGTGACTTTTGATTCTAGTTTGTTTTCTCAATCTTTATTTTGTGCCTTTGATTAACACTATTTGTTTCGAAAACAGTTCTCTCTATTTGGGTCTTTATCAAATGTGGGTGCAATGGTTGGGGCAATCGCGAGTGGTCAAATTTCGGAATACATTGGGCGCAAAGGGGTATAATGGGTTTCGTTCAATTTATTTTCTTTTGGGTTCACATTGCTCTTTATGGAGGAAGAAAAAAAAAGAGGCAAAATTGGAGAATGTTTCAACTATGAATATACCCGAATGTTGCTTTCTTTTGCTGAACTGCAGTCACTTATGATCGCTGCAATTCCTAATATAATTGGATGGCTCGTAATATCGTTTGCCAAAGTGAGTGAGCACAGATAATTTGATGTTCTTCTATGTTACTGCATTCTTTGTAAGCTCGTCAAATTGCATTTAGTTTATGCTGCTCTTGTAGGATGCGTCATTTTTATACATGGGAAGGTTGTTGGAAGGATTTGGCGTTGGTATAATATCTTACACGGTAACTTCGAAGCATCTCATTTCTTTATGTCAATCAATCAGGCATCAATGGCATTAATTTGTAAATGTAGGTACCGGTATATATAGCTGAGATTTCGCCTCAAAACATGAGGGGAAGCCTCGGGTCTGTCAACCAGGTTCGATGTCTAGTCTTGCTTCTTAACTTGGTTATCCGTTAGCACTTTTGTTACTAGTATCCACATTTAATGATATAACAAAGTAATTCAATTTGGTTTTTGTATAGCTCGCAGTGACAACTGGAGTAATGCTGGCTTATCTTTTGGGGATGTTTGTCAACTGGAGAGTGCTTGCAGTTTTAGGTGAGCCCTATGGATGCCAAATTTTGGTATTTCCTCAGTTGAAAGAGTAGTATTGACTGTTATTTGGCCAACAAAATTATTTATAACCCTTTAGTACTTAAACAAGTTTGAAAAATGTATTTTTCAAGATTGAGTACATGCTAGCAGATACTCATCAAATAGATAAGTATTTGAAAATTCACCAAATACTCATCTATTTTCTAATTGGGAAAATAAAGAAATATTACGGGAGGAGATATTTCATCACTGTGTAAAGAGATTAAATGTTAAAGATGCAAATATCAAACTCTTAGAGCGTCAGTTTCTTATCACAAGTTCATATATGACTAAGTTTCTGGCTGAAATTTTACAGCCTCGATTGTATATAACATTAGTTACCAATGAAATACGTAGATCAATACATGGATTGAATTAAGGGATCATTTACACATTATTGCAGGAATTTTGCCATGTACACTATTGATACCTGGCTTGTTTTTCGTACCAGAATCTCCTCGATGGCTGGTATGAAGCACAAGATAAATATTGTATTCATTGGATTTTGATATCTTCTTATGTTTGCTGATTTTCTGCTCCATGTCTTCTCTTTCTCTTTTTTCTTTGGGTTTTGGGGTATTAGGCCAAAATGGGGATGACAGAAGATTTTGAAGCCTCATTGCAAGTTTTACGGGGTTTTGATACAGACATTTCGATTGAAGTGAATGAAATCAAGGTATTGAATGTTCTATGAGTCAATTTCTTGTACTTAAACCAAATTCATGTCATCTAGAAACATAGTCAACCAAGTTCTGCACTATAAAGTTCTGGATGATAAGCTTATTGCACGAGTACATTATTTTTATTATTTTCTTAACATTATCATCATTTATTATTGATGTAATTTTGACAGAGATCTGTAGCATCATCAAGCAAAAGAACTACAATAAGCTTTTCAGATCTCAAGAGAAAGAGATATTGGTTTCCTTTAACGGTACAATGGTTTTGAAATTTCTGATTAATTCTTGTTTTCTATACTCGTGAATTTTTATTCCCTTCTGATATGTTGCTACCAAATGCTGCAGATAGGGATTGGATTACTTGTGCTCCAGCAACTCAGTGGTATCAATGGTGTTATATTCTATTCAAGTAACATCTTTTCAAGTGCCGGTTAGACCAACATCTCTTTGGGCTTTGAACTGTTATCGTATTATTAATTAAAGCTTTAGATAAAGAGTTAGTCTGATGGTTTTCTATATTACATGGATTTCGGTATGATACATTTGTATGACAAATCTGATGTTTTACATCTACTCGAAAATCATTTTCTCCAAAAGATAAAAGGAAAACATCTACTGTTTGTTAGAGATCGCCTAATTCATGCTTCACTGTGTTACATGGACACTTTAATGTGAGAGAATTACCAATCTTAAGGTCTAAAATCTACATACCCAATTTTATCTTTCACACTCTGGCTCTCTCATCCTAACTAAATGCATTCTTAGCAGATCAATGGTAGAAATCAAATCACGGTTTTCCTTACTATAGTCATGGTTACAATATTGTAGGTGGTTTGCATTCCATTATTTGACTTTGATGATTTAATTAGTTTCCCATGAATATAAACAGGGGTATCATCAAGTAATGTGGCAACTTTTGGACTTGGTGCCATTCAGGTAAAAGATGCCCTGATACATTACAATTTTGTGCTGCTTCATGTTGATATCCAAACATCACAAAAGAAGTTCTTATCATTGTTATTTAAAATAGGCTTGTTATTTTCAATAGGTTCTTGCTACTGGGATCACTACTTGGTTGTTGGACAAAGCTGGGCGCAGGGTGCTTCTTATTGTGCGTCAGAACAAATTTGTTCTCTTATAATGTTTATTTGTGGACATACATATTGAACAAAATCTGAAATCACTTGTGTAGGTATCATCGTCTGGAGTGACTCTTAGCCTCCTTCTTGTTGCAATTGCTTTTTATCTAGAGGTAGGTAATCTTTTATTTAGTATAATATGTAAAATCTTCTCATTTGATCTGGAGCTTATAAATCAGGTATGGCATTTGCTTATCATGTTTTAGTTGATTCTTATGCTTTCTCTTCCATCTTGTTCTCACTCACCTTTATCAGGGCTCTGTATCAGAAGATTCTCATTTATATTCAATGTTTGGTATACTGTCACTCGTTGGGCTTGTGGTATGGTTTCTCATATACATTGTTATGTATAGTTTGAACTATTGTTTTAATTAATGTCTGAGTTTTATCAATTTTCCATACAGTTGTTAGTGATTTCATTCTCTGTTGGAATGGGAGCTATTCCATGGCTTATAATGTCAGAGGTATGCAATATTGCCTGTATTTTAACAACATCATGAAGATATTTTTTTTTTCCTCATGTCTGATGCATAAGGTCTAAACAATTTGATGAAGTACTTTTAGTTGGTCAAGTTCTTACTTGTTCTGGTGATAATTTCTAGTCAGCCTGATGTCAGACTGCCTATGCTCCACCAGTATGGTGTTAAAAAGTTTTAAAAACTTCTTTAGAAACCCACTACCACGGTGCTACTTCACTATTAGTCACTAGTTCAAGTAGTGGGTTTGGTTACAGAAATTATTGTAGGAATCATATCACCTACTCAGCAAGGAACTCAAAATTATTGTTTTCCATATGGTTATTGTTTTCTTTGATGGTAAAGAAACCTGGAAACTGAGGGGATGGTGAACCTTGGGGATCATATTGGGCAAACAGAATCTTAAATTCTCCCTCTGAAGGACTAAATTTAGCTTAAGCTTGATTAAGAATACTTTTTATATGTCGGGAATTGGATATTTAACCATCGGTGTGAGTTTGATAGAGCTTTTATGTTTGTTGATCATTGACACAACTAAATTATGGGTATGAGTTTTGGTATGGGATTAAGGTGGTGTTGAGTTGAGTTGAATATGTGAATTATTAATAAGATATCTGAAGAGAACATTACACTGACCTTCCCATGGTTAGTTGATGATACAAGGAGTATTCTCAGAAATTTCATTGACCTTTCTTATCAGAGTTAAGTAAGTGGAATGTTGTAGTTCCTGGATGTGGGGTTGTAATTCTACAGATAGATGTAAGGTTTCAGTTTTTCAGTAGGTCCTAGAATGTTGCATGTGGTTATCTTGATGATGTCTGTCTATTTGATGAACTCATGAAATTCAGTAATATGGATGAGTAGAGGATTGTGGATGAAGATGAGATTAGTGTTATATGTTCACATGACAACTCTATCACGGAGATCCTTGTATTTTCAACTAGCCCGAGGGGCAAAGGGAGATTCTCCTTTTCTGCACTGTCAGAAGAACGAATAAAGACAGTTTTTAATATTTGTGTCCATAAGTTAAGTGGTTGAAACATGCATTGAGATTGATGAGCTCAGAATTTTCTTGAGGATAGGGCAGTCTATTCATCTATCTCCAACTTTAGGTAAATATTAATTTTGAACACAAATTGCACATTTTTTTTCAGATACTTCCGGTAAATATTAAGAGCCTTGCTGGCAGCATAGCAACGTTTGCAAATTGGCTGATATCCTTTTTGATCACAATGACTGCAAACTTACTCTTGAGTTGGAACAGTGGAGGTATATATACATCTACCTCTGTGTATGTGCGTGCGTGTGTTTTCCGGCATGCATATATCTGTCATGGTGACTCTAACTCATATAGTTCCGTCATTGCAATAGGTACCTTCACAATTTACGCCACGGTCGCTGCTTTTACAGTTGTCTTCGTGACACTTTGGGTTCCTGAAACTAAAGGCAGAACCCTGGAAGAGATTCAGTCGTCATTTAGATGAACTTGTTTGCTCAAGCATGCATGCATTCATCTTAAACTGTTTCTGAAGTGAATGTCATGCAAGAAAGCATCACGTGGTATGTTTTTCCATCACAGTTGTTTTATGTTTTTGGATTGTAAATGGGAAAATTAGTGAAAGTAATACTTTTTTTCAAATCTTTCAAATCCTTGAAACAAGCTTAGCTTCCCACTATATTGCTATTTCTTCTGCTTAACACTAGCAGTGCCACGGAGTACAAGTAAACAGGGGAGTGCATACTTCCAAATCGTGTCACTTCTTGGCTTTGTCTGCGTGCAAGGAGGCAAGGAACTGCTTCAGATACCTATTATAAACACAAGGTCGTTCCAGGTGAACCAAGTGACCGGCCTTCTTTATGCCTTGAAAGGATGCACTTTCTCCTAGTTGCCTGTATTCATATTTTTCAAAATAATCTCAGTACAATTAATATTGGTACTCTAAAATACTTCTCTTGTTTGTGGTGGTTAGGGTTGGTAATTTTTTTATGGGACTCGCAAACCCAACACAAAATTAACAGGTTAGGGTTGAGAAGTTTGACTTGTTTAATTAAATGGATTGGGTTATAATCGACTTATATAGTCTTATATCAATTTCCCGACACAAGCCGAAGTCGACAAATGACATTTAGAGCTATCAATTTTTGATGCGACCTATGAATCCAACGCGAAATTAGCAACTTATGGTTGAAAAGTTTGACCCATTGATTTAAATGGTTAACGTATATAGTCTTATACTCATATTTCAATACGATTTGAATTCGACACACAAATATGAATTATCAACCCTAGTGGTGGCCATAATAGGTCCATAAAGTATGAACCATTTGGTGCCTCTTTGTCATGATTGATCTTATTCATAGGAGTAATGTTAGAAACTATATTTTTATCATACCATTATCTCATTTTATTATGCTGCCATCGCAGCATCAGCCAACTTTTGAATCCGTTCTTTTTTTTTTCTTCTTTTTTTTTTTTAAAAAAAAAAAAAGGAAAAAAAAAATCGTGGGTTAATTATAACTGGCGTTTAACAGTATGGGATAAAAATTTGGTATATAACAACTCTTCATAGGAGTAATCAGACTTACCCTTGCATGTTCTGAGCAAGCTCCAGATTGAAAATCTGATCATCCTCACCCCATAAAAGATGCACTTTCTGCAATAGAAACGGGTAGACTATATATACAAAAGTAGAACGAGGCAATCGACGGGCAGAATGTGATCTCGATAAATATATATATTACCTGTGGGAAATTGGGAACCGTGGGATCCTTGTTGCTCACGATTAAACCTTCTAAGAGCTCACCTCTCTCCTTCCTGTTGGTGAACATCACCTATATATAATTCCATGATGCTTAGATTAATATTTTTTTTTTGTTTTGTAAAAATTACAAGAGATTTTCCTTTTAGCCTCGTACTAATTAATTGAATTAACAGTAACTTTATGTTAACCAGTTTTTAATTTTATGAGCTACAAATCCTGCAAAATTTAATTTTAATTTGGACCATGAAATGGATCCTATTTATTTCACTTGAAATGGATATCATGATCTCACACCAAAGCGCCGGGATAATAATTATATGTGAAGTGACTCACATGTCTAAGGACAATGCCTTAATTTGTACTAGTACATGTCGAGATGTTTAATATCAGGATCCACAAGAGATAATAAGAGAACAAAAAGTTGCCCACGGGCCACAGCATATGAGTTAAGATTGTATTTTCTTCTTGTTAGTTGAGCGAATTTAAGGCTCGTGGATCGCCGTGATTGACTTGACTTACATCTTGCCAATTGACCAAGGGTTGTGGCACTCTACTTAAGTCTCCATGTTATTTATCTTTTGAATAAAAGTGTGAAATTTTAAAATTGTTTTTCTTAATTTAAATTTAGATAACATTAATAGAAAATGAGTATTAACTTCACTTCTCAAATGAAGTAAAATAACAAGTTATGAAAGTTATTGAAACTATATTCATTTCAAGTTTTCAAAATGAAAAATAGTATAATCATATCTAACGGCTAATATATATATATGATAAAAGATGATCCGATTAGACTGGTAATAAAAGTCCTCTTTCCAAACTTTCAATTTATCATAAACGAAATACTAGAGCAGTTTAATTCGGATTAGGCAATAACAGTATATATGTTGTACTTTAAGTAACGGTGAAGATTAAATTTTAAAATCTTTCTTCATTTTTTCTTTCCTATTAAAAGTTTTGCCAACTTTTAAATTCAATCTTAACCATTGCTTATACTACAGCATCCATATCTGTCAACCTAGCTACTCCACCTTCTTTTTTTTGTTTTTTTTTTCCTCATTTGGAGCAACCGAATTATTCTTCTACTTTAGTTCATCCATGAAAATCATGTGACATCTATCATCCACTAATTTACGTACGTATGAGACAATATTGGAACATGTATCGGAAATTCAAACCTCAAGGAAGTCTTTGTGAAGGCGATCCGGGAACCACAGCTTCTTGTGAGCAGCAACAGAGAGAAGCGCTTTCAAGCCTTTAACGGAAGTGGGCAGCAAAAGCTCCGAAGAAGAAGAGAACCCAAGGCCTTTCAGCGTTGTTTCACTGATCGAGTCGGTCATGGCGATGATCGAGCCTGAAACCACTATGGCCTGGACCAGCTCCGGGTACAGCTCAGCCATTTTGAACGCCACCATCCCACCGTAACTGAACCCAACCACGGTGCACCTCTCCACCCCGAGCTTCCCCAAAGCTGCAGCCAAACACTCGGCCTGGAATGTCGGTGACCTGTCGGTTTTGTCGGTTGTCGAGCCTCCGAAGAAGAGGAGATCCGGCACGTAAACAGAGTATTTCTTGGCGAGAGCGCCGACCTGGAACTGCCACGTCACGATGCCCTCGGCGGCGAACCCGTGGACCAGGACCACCACGGGCTTGCTGGGCTTAGCCGGGGGCTGGGGCTTTTGGCCCTTTTTGTGGTTTTTGATGGTCTCCAATGGGACCCAGAAGGTCATGACCGTGCCTGGCTGGATCTCCACCGTGTAGGGTTTGATCCCTGCCATCTTCATTAGCCCATGCAACAAAGGCTTCTGTGCTTCCACGAAGTTCACCATTATCGATCTCTCTGTTTCGCACTGGTGAGGTGTCTGGTTTTTCCTTGATTTTAATTTCTGGCCTCTGTCGCCCTCGCTCCGTGGAGTTATAATAACATGCATGTGGGATAATGGTGTTTGGTGTTGGGTAGTTGTCAGTTGTTAACAAAGGCGTGAGGTTTTCATGGAATAGAAATAATTTGATCAAGACAACTACGTTATTACAAGATAAACAATCAGTGAATTTATTATTGATTTGACCTAAAAGTGAAAATTGTTATATATTAGGAGTATTTTGTGTTTAGTTATTTATTATTATTATTATTTTTTCTTTGAAAAAAAAAATAATAACAAACAAAGCTATGCCTTTATTTTGATAACATTATTATTTATTTATTTATTTTAATTATAATTTTCTTGCCTTTTGTTACCGACGGCGACCGAACGTGAGCTTATATGTTTCAATATACTACTGTTTTCACCCTACGTTAATGAAGTCAACATATTCAAATCTTTTATATTTTGATAAATATAATTATTGGCTATGTTTACATTGTAATAATTCTAATTATAATGTGATTGTGTCTGTTAAAATTTTCATTCATTTTCTGTCTTTTTTTTTTTTTTTTTGTCAAAACAAAAACATTAATAAACAATTCAAACACCAAACACGGTTAAAAACATAAAATAAGTTTTCAAAACATATTAACAAAAAAGATTTTGTTCTTTCATGTTCGTCAAGTTTTATTTGTTAAAAGAGCAGAACGTAATCAGATGTGGACATGTAACCATCGTGCCCTAAGACAGAGAACACATTTATATAATTATATCCTATCACGTCCTACTCTTATTCACACAAAAGAAAGGGATGCAAGCCAAAAAGAAAAATCCAATTGAGACAATAAATAATTATTAGGAAAAAGAGCTATATCTGCCCAAATCTAGGTAGCCTAAAATCGAGTACAAGAGAAATCACCCACTCCAATCAGCCTCGGAATATGAAACTTACTTGCCTAAAAGCATGTTTGGAATTGTATTTGAAAAATATAGTTTTTAAGTCAAAAATCGATTTTTGGCAAAAGTTTCAAAAATGCGTTTTAACTATTTTTAGGTTTTTTTAGAATTTTAAAAACGCTTTCAATTTTTTTTTTTTTATCAAAATGATACCTTTTTTTTATTATTATTAAAGGGACTTTTTGAGTGTTAAATGCACTTTTAAACCCCTCAAACACATCCAAACAAGCCCTAAGACAAATAGACTTTACAAATTTTTGTTTTAATTAGAATTGTTAGTAATTCAGATGATAAATATAAGAGTTTTTATGAAACTCACATGTCTAAACAGAAAGCGTTTTGCTTGATATTTGTTTGGGCATATGAACCTCATAGAAACTCTCACATTTGCTATTTACGTCACTAACAATTCCAACAACAAAATTTACAGAAATTTGTATCAAAGTAGTTAGACTATGAAAAAATTAACATAGAAATGAAAACTTAAAAGTAAATGACATGCATGGAATGCATGCTAGCAATAGGCTAAGTGCGAGCCAGCAAATATATTTTAGCCTCCGGGCAATAATTTCTTGCACGAAAACTCACTGACTTGTGCTTTTCGATTTGTTTACTCAAAGTCTTATTGTTTTTTTATTCTTATTTTATTTCCTATTCATGTGCAAGGTTGTTTGGTTTTGATCAACTGCATTGCCTACTAAATCCACCATTATCTTTTTGGTAGATAGATGATTAAATATGATGTCAAACTTGGCAGCTCTGTCATCTAAAATGACATCGGGTATGTTTGGTAAACAATTTTGTTTTAGTTTCGGTTTGATACTGTAGTAAAAATTGATTGATGTGAAGAAAAAAAAAAATAAGAATGCTTTCTTTTTTAAGTGAAAAAAATAAGAACGTTTAATATGAAAAAATGAAAAAAAAAAAAATTATTTTGTAGTAATTTTTTTTATATAAATAATAATAAAAAATTATTGATATGATGTAAAAAATATAAAAAAATTTGTTGCGTTTGCCAAAACCCTTCATCATCATTGGTTTGGAGGGATAGGATGGATTAAGGCGATGATCTTTTACTTTCCTGGGTCTTGGATTAAGGCGACGAATGACAGCTCGCCTAACTAATCTTTCGGCTGTGGGCTTGGCTAAGGTAAGCTTGCTTCCTTTCGGTTTTTTTTTTTTTTTTTTGAATCCTCCTTTCGGGTTATTATAACTTTTGCTGAGGGCCCATGGGCTTGCCCCAGTCCTCGCTCTCACTATCATTGCTATGACTTATGGGTTCAAATTCCCAACAGTTCAGGAAAAGTTGTCAAATGTATGGGAAATCCACCGGCCGAACGAGAAATTTTAACGTGGTGGGTAAAACTATAAAATTATTTGTCAAATGAGTAGGGTACTGATACTACAACTTTTCTTATAAAGTCATTTTATAAACTGACGTGGCAGTATTTAATTGGTAAAATAGTTAAGAAAAAATCTTGATTATCAATTTTTTATAATTATTTAACCAACTATGAATTATCACGTCTGTTTGTATGATTTTGTAATAAAAATTATAGTATCTCAAGCAATTTTCTTGTCAATTGGTCAAGGATTGAGATCCCCTCAGAATTTTTAAAATATGAGATTTTTAGATTTTAAAATCTGAGTCTTACATTACATCTAACAATCTAAATAAATGTAGAAACTTGTATGTTACCAAGGCAAGTGGGTTTGGCATGTTGAAAATTAAAATTACCTAACTCGGAAACACCAATCTTTACATTTATTTAGACTGTTAGAAGTAATTGAGTGCTTAAAATTTTTAGAATTTAAAATCTAGTAATCTCATATTTCAAAAAATCTGAGAGGATCATAATCTATTGGTCAATGTGCATGGTTTGACGGTGTGATAAATAGATTATTTGGTTTTAAAATTAAAAAAAAAAAACTCTTTGTGGTATGTATGTGGTATCATTACCATGCAAATAACTTGATATTGTGTACTCCAACCTCGAAAACACCCCATATCCAATTAGCCATCTCCAATATAAAATGAGTAATGTTACTCTTTATACTAAATTTTTACATCTACTTTAGAACGATTGTTGTTGCATTTTTTAAGTGATACAATCACTTAAAAACGCGTCAAATCAATCAATGCTATTCATGAAAAACATGTTTGAGCTAAAATGCAAATGTTTGTTTATTCATTTCTCTCTCTTTAATTAAGTGTTTGTATCTTTTGAAAAAAAAAATTTTAAAAAAAGAAAAAAAAATATTATAGAGAAATAATAGATAAATATAGCCTGGATAGGCTGGATTATCTATTTCAGCTTAAAGAGAGAGAGAGAGAGAGAGAGAGAGAGAAACGGTGGGATATATAGTAGAAGGTTAGAGTACAGTTGTTTCAAAAATAATGAATTTATTTATATGATTATTTATTTATTTCTAATTTCCTTTTGTAAGTTTCTCCTAATAAAATTTAAAAATCGCAATTATATACGTGAACTGTGATGCACAAATTACAAAACAATGCACGTTCTCTATTGTGACAAAGATTCTAAGCGAATTCATTGCACCTGTGATACTGCACGAGTTTACACACACTTGTTACTGATTAAACACGGACCCAGCTCATGGCCTTCCTTTCTAATCAACATCTTTCAGGTGGCCATACCATGCAGCTGGAGGAATTAATGCACCAATATAAGAACAACTTCAATCTAATATTTATGAAAAATCTTTGGGGTTATACAAATTTTTACCGCAATTTCTTATAAATAGACGTGATCATTAATATGATTGTCGCGTTAATTTATAAGATATTTGTAATAAAAAATATTATAGATTTAAGATATTTTAGTCATTAATGTGGTAAGTATCATGTTTGTAAATTGTAACATTGAAAATTCTAATACATGAATAATGAAGTTTTAATATGGATATTCATATATGAATTCTGAAGACAAAATGGAGTTTACTACTACGCTTAAGCACATTATAAGAAATGTGCTTAATATAGCAGTTTAACGGGCAGAAATCCCTCGTGAGACTCGAGAACACCACATGAAAGTTGATCTAAATAATTTTGTTTGATGTCGTTTATTAAATTCCGTGGGTCTATTCTATTAAACTTAAAGCACATGTATTAGAAAAAAAAAAAAAAAAAAAAACTTAAAGCACATGACTCATGTATGCATTTTTAATGAGCGATGCTTACAAATTGATGTAGCAATCTATAATCGAAGAAATATTTAAGCAAAAATATCACTTATTAATTTCTCAAAATTATTTTAAAAATTATGAATTACCATATCAAATTGTAAATGAATTTTGTAATAAATTTGTAGTATTTCAATGGCGAAGCATCTCCATTTTCATTTTAATTATAACATATTTTAAAGATATATATGTAAATTTAATAAATTGAATTAAAAAATTTATTCAAACTCAATTTAGAAAAAAAAAACTTTATTCAACAAATTATATATACACACAAGGCTATAAATTATATTTTTTATGTCAAAACTATCCATTAATACAACCTACTCTTATATATATATATATATATATAATAGAGTTCTAGAAATCAGCAACCTCTACAATGATTAATTCACTTGAACGGTCAGCTTTGATAATGCACAAAAAAAGACAAAATTGATTTAATTGTTCGGGACCGCACATTTTCCGGTTCAGAAAAAACACAGTGATCGAACACGGGTATTGGTACATCATATGCAATTACCCAGAATCAAATGTAACAACCTCCATCTCTGTGTGTTATGAAATTGAAGAAAAATAGAAGAAGATCCATCATAGACTAGCTGCACATTCAGGTAGGCTAAACTTGCAGTTCACATTCTATGATAAAGTACTAAACAAGAGTCTTTTGCTATTGACTATTGTCAAACACCAAAAGGATCGGACGGTCCAAATATGAACATCGAAATCATATATATTCGTCACGTTTAGGAACTTAGGAAACTTAGACCAACAAAAAGTGCCCAGGTAGGCTTGTAACTGAGAGAGAAAAGTTAAAGAAAGAACCTGAAAGAAAAGCAAACTAAGAACATAGAATTATCTCAGTACTCCATCTATGTAAGACAGAGAAAAGGAAGCGCCAACAAAGAGAAAAAGGAAAAAAAAAAAGAATTTGACGAGTCTATAAACTATCGCCATCACCAACATCTTCAACATCATCATCGTGATGCGTTGTGGATCTTGACCGTCAATTATTCATCTCGTGAAGTCATGGATGAGGCCCGGCCTATCAGTGACATTGAGGCGCCAAGAAAGGAAGGGAATGCCGGTATCCGAATCTCGGTCATTGTCTTCGATGAACCGGAACTCGTTGCCAATGGCAGGAGAGTAGCACGGCATTTTCTGGCTCTGTGAATGTGCGTACCATGAAGTACTGTTATGGTGGCCTAGCATGTGATTCTGCTCTGTTAGTCCTCCTGAGCTCGCGCCGTTGATGTTTGTCGCTGACGCCGCGGCGCTGGCTCGCCGCTCTTCCTTCTTGAATCGAATACCACAAGCATTGCATAGCGACTGCATTTCACAAAAATATACATACATGTTACTAAAATCTACAAAGCAAAATAAATTAAATAAGAAACAAATTAAGTGATCGATATATATTGTTAGTACCTTTGGGCCTCTTGGACCGTTTCTCCAGAGGGGTGTGGAAGTGGTGTCACAGTTGGCACAGCGGCGAGCGAGGAGGGGGTCATTGGCGGCGTTGTTATTGCCGCCATTATTGGCTCCGCGGCTACTTTTGTGAGATTGAGGTGCAGAAGGTTGTTGCTTGGTCTGTAACAAGTCCCAGCAAAAGTTGGAGACGGAGGAGCCAGAGCGGCGTCGTTTTTCGTCATCTTCGGTTAGACGAGTAGATGGGGTTCCTAAAGAGAGAGTGCAATCGACAGAAGAGGAAGAGGATGTGAAAGAATACATATCGGATTCATCATACGGCCTGTGGTTGGGCACGGAGAATAGCATGGAGAAGGGACTGCTTTGGCTGTGAAACATACCACACGTACATGGCCCCACCTGAGAGGTGCTGCAGCGATGCATCGTTTCCCTTCTTTTTTTTCTCTCAATAATATCTTGATTTGAACGGGTGCCCAGTAGTACACAGTTGTAGTCTTAATTTGCTTGAGGAGAGATCAAATGAGGGGTTTCTTTGAAGGCAAACAGAATTGGGGAGACGGATTGAGTTTATAGTTGGAAGGGGGAAGATGAGTACAAGCGAAACAGTAATGTGATCAGAGGGAGGGAGAGAAGTAATAATATTAAGTTTGAAAGGAGAACTTAGATGCGAGAGCTTAGTGGGTTGTACGAGATCAGGGCCGGGGCTGAGAAGGAAGGATTGTTGTCTGGTAGCTTTATAAGCTAGTAATAAAATGGCGAAATACCAGTCAGCACCTGCAGTCCAGCTTTGTCGTCAAATGCAAATAGAGGGATCTACATACGTAATGAGTGAGAGAAAGAGTTATAAAGAAGAGACAGAGAGGGACCCGATTTGCATGTTGTGGAGAGAGAAAGCCTGAGTCATCTAGTCAGTTGGTCAGTGTGTGTGGGGGGTAGGGGATGAACAAGTGTATGTGCTCAATTTCTCTCTGTGCCACTGTCTGTAACTCGCATAAGTTTCACTTCTCGCAATTCAATTTATACCCAAGACAGCACAAGCCTAGCTATAGTAGACTATAGAGAGAGAGAGAGAGAGGGGTGTTTTGGGGCGCTCTTAACAATGGGGGAGAGAGAGAGAGAGAGAGAGAGAGAGAGAGAGGGAAGGAGGGGGGGGTGGTCATTGGGGTAGTCAAAAGAGCCCACGTGACTAGCGGGAACAGTCTTCCATGGATCTGCCTTCTCCGATCACGAGGCCTATTAGTCTCAAACCCAATACATCAAAACCTCTGTCCGTATCCGTATCTCTGCCACTCTGTTCTGTCACTGCCAGCCTCCCAAGGAAAATGGAATAGTCCCCATTCCCTCCTCCACGCACCCCCATCCCAAACGCGTCCCACGCACTCTCCGATCCCAATGTCACATATACCCCTCCTGTCCACAGTATATTCATGCCTAAAGTTGTAGCACCAATTCCCCAATTAAGAAACCACGTGTAACTAGCTTATGCTTCCATTGAGATTTTTTGTAATTCAAGTAATAAATATGTGATATTATTTAAAATTATATTTGTTATCCAAATTACCGTTCATTCAGGCAGTTAATTGTTTAAAATTGAAATATGTTCAAACCTTGACACTCTAATTTACTTTCGTTTCATTTAATTTTTCTATCTAACTTAACTTCAAAACTTTGAATCAGGGTCATGTGCAATTTATGCTTGTTTGTTGAAATTCATGGATTTGAATTGTTGCAATTGATGTGAACTAATGTTATATGATCACATGCAAAAATGGTTTAAATCAGTGAAAACGATCATGAAAAAATCTAGGGGGGGAGGGGGGGGTCAGTTTGACGCGCCTTGGGGCGCTTGGAATTGGCAATAATTTGATATGTGTGACGTTGAAATATTTTTCAACAGAACAATGACCACAACTCTGTTAGTACATAGCCCACTCCGTTAGTAGTTATAGGGAGTCCAATCCGTCAAATCTCCAAAACAACAACAATAACAGCCAGTTTTTGAGCTTACTACAAGCAGTAGCCGTACCGTGGGAATCACGTGAACCAAAAACAAAGCCAATTCGTCATGATAATCACCTCAAGTCCCGAATCCGAAACCCATCACAGCAATGGTAGCTTTTGGTGGGTAGTCGCAGTAGTAATAGTAGAAGATCCGGAGATTTTGATCAGAGAGAAATGAAAAAGGTAAAGAGAGAGAGAGAGAGATAAAGGTATCTAAATGTGATACTCTGCAATCATCAAAGCAACAACTGTTTCTTCTTGGCTTAGCGTGAGAGAGAGAGAGATCTCTCTTCTCTTGGGTCAAAGATAGAAACTCAAAAAAGAAAAGGTCAAAAAATGTTTTTTTTTAAAAAAATACTAAATAAACCCAAATATATGAACAGTACAAAAAAAAAAAAAAGGTCGACCCCACATTCATCATGGCCAAGCCCGAACAAACTCCTCTGGAATATCGTCCCCATTCGATCAAAAGATTCAAAAAACATCAAGAGAGAGAGAATCAGATCGTCTAGAGATTGGTGAGCCACAGTTCGACAAACGGGACGACCACCGCTTTCCAAAAGATGCTCTCTATTAGCTTTGTGAACTACGAGCAAACTACGTTTAGCCCAAGACACAGCGTAGCATTTGCCCTTCCCACATGCACTTCTCCCATCCCTACGCGACCTTGTTCCACGTGACTCTTACCCTCTTTAAAACTTTTAAAATGAGTTATTAAACTAAAATTATGTAGCGACTGTGTTTGGCACGCTCTATGGAGGATGGTGGTGGAGTTTGGGTGGTGCTCTAATGCCCATAAAATCCTTGTAATTAATGAGAATCTAATTATACTCTTTTTAATGAAACTCTGGGATTTGCTTAATCATACAAAACCAACGAAAATAATTAAGGTTCACCGCCTCACACCCACTATAGAGACGCATTTTGAGATGCTCCCTTAATCATGATGTTATGTGGCTCGTTGGATTCGGTGGGACCCGGTTGGTTTTGGTTCCACTTTTCCAAGGTTTAAGCAGCAGGAATAGGATCGTATCTGCTGCCTAAATATAAATAAATAAAAACACTCCATTATCGCTAATCAAGGTGCCACGTGGGCTTCGTGGAGAGATTTCCTTTGCATGCATGCATGCATGCAAATGTGTTAAACAAGCCCTAGAGTAGAGGCATGAAATTATTAACAAGCTAGCTTTGGAAGACATAAACATGCATTCCTCAAAAGCAACAAGATACAACTGGAATGTTTGTCTCTCTCTCTCTCTCTCTTTCTCTTCTCTTTCTTATACATTTTTATTTTTAAAATTTGTTAGGTGGTCTGGGATTGGTCTAGTGATTTTGTGTTGACTGAGATTTGCCTGGCAATGGTAAAGTAGTAATATTTAAGTGTGGGTGGAGAAAAGAAAAAGCGAAATCAGGAAACTAGTGGACCAGCGTTTAGAAAAGGGGTTGTAGGAGAAGTCTCTAATAAGCCGTCCTATGAAAGATAACTTATTGTCAGTGTGATGACCTAAGGAACACTGTAACCCCTAATTGTCTCCTCTAAGGAGGTCTATAACTCCTTTAGCCCTATAGCCAATGGAAATACTTCTATCTCTCTCTCTCTCTCTCTCTGGGTCAGGATTCAGGAACTTTGTTTTATTTTCTTAGTACTTTAACGTTTCGTAACATTGTTAAAACATTAATGGTACGTTTGTTGTTAATATATATATATTTGGAGGTATTTTTTGTTTTTAATAAAATGTATTGACCTAACATAAATAAGATGAATAATTTTATAAGTGTTTTATATTATTTGTTTTGATTTTATAAGATATATATTCTTGCCAATGTATCTTGTTTGATGTAATTAAACTAAAAACCTAATTGAACAGCCTAATTTTAGGGGATTTGAATCGAAGTTGTCCCTTGTTTCTTCTCCAAATTATTTTTAGTTGGCAGGTATATATAGTTTAAGCTAATAAGAATATGTAAATTTAATTATTTAATCAATACTCTAATACTCTTCTTTACGTATGAGCGTAAACTCTCTTTTAATAAGTAAGACTTAACACGTAAAATATTTAATTTAAATGAGAGAGTAAATTGATGAAATCAATATTCAAACCTAAAACATATTGACTTTATTATCATGCTAAATTACTATTTATTTTAAAAACTTAAACTAAAACAAATTACACATGGCTCACATAAAAGAAATAGATACTTTATGAATGCAGGAATGTACATATGATGAAGTTTTACATCCAAACAAGCTAGGTACAATAATTGTGTATCTTAAATACGTGTTTATGTGGGCATATACAAGGTCCAATGGTTGTCAGTATGTAGGTAGTAAATTACTACTTATTTTAAAAACTTAAACTAAAACAAATTACACGTGGCTCACATAAAATAAATAGATACTTTATGAATACAAGAATGTACATATGATGGAGTTTTACATCCAAACAAGCTAGGTACAATAATTTGTTCAAACAAATAAGGTACAATAATTGTGTATCTTAAATATGTGTTTGTTACCGAAAAAAATAAAATAAAATGTGTTTATGTGGGTATAAGGTCCATTGGTTGTCAGTACGTAGGTGTAGTAAATTACTACTTATTTTAAAAACTTAAACTAAAACAAATTACACGTGACTCACATAAAAGAAATAGATACTTTATGAATACAGGGATGTACATATGATAAAGTTTTACATCCAAACAAGCTAGGTACAATAACTTTTTCAAACAAATAAGGTACAATAATTGTGTATCTTAAATACGTGTTTATGTGGGCATATACAAGGTCCAATGGTTGTGAGTATGTAGGTAGTAAATTACTACTTATTTTAAAAACTTAAACTAAAACAAATTACACGTGGCTCACATAAAAGAAATAGATACTTTATGAATACAAGAATGTACATATGATGGAGTTTTACTTCCAAACAAGCTAGGTACAAACCGTACAATAATTTGTTCAAACAAATAAGGTACAATAATTGTGTATCTTAAATACGTGTTTATGTGGGCATAAGGTCCATTGGTTGTCAGTACGTAGGTGTAGTAAATTACTACTTATTTTAAAAACTTAAACTAAAACAAATTACACGTGGCTCACATCAAAGAAATAGATACTTTATGAATACAAGAATGTACATATGATGGAGTTTTACATCCAAACAAGCTAGGTACAAACCGTACAATAATTTGTTCAAACAAATAAGGTACAATAATTGTGTATCTTAAATACATGTTTATGTGGGCATAAGGTCCATTGGTTGTCAGTACGTAGGTGTAGTAAATTACTACTTATTTTAAAAACTTAAACTAAAACAAATTACACGTGACTCACATAAAAGAAATAGATACTTTATGAATACTGGAATGTACATATGATAAAGTTTTACATCCAAACAAGCAGGTACAATAACTTGTTCAAACAAGCTAGGTACAATAATTGTGTATCTTAAATATGTGTTTATGTGGGCATATACAAGGTCCAATGGTTGTTAGTATGTAGGTAGTAAATTACTACTTATTTTAAAAACTTAAACTAAAACAAATTACACGTGGCTCACATAAAAGAAATAGATACTTTATGAATACAAGAATGTACATATGATGGAGTTTTACATCCAAACAAGCTAGGTACAAACCGTACAATAATTTGTTCAAACAAATAAGGTACAATAATTGTGTATCTTAAATACGTGTTTATGCGGGCATAAGGTCCATTGGTTGTCAGTACGTAGGTGTAGTAAATTACTACTTATTTTAAAAACTTAAACTAAAACAAATTACACGTGGCTCACATAAAAGAAATAGATACTTTATGAATACAGGAATGTACATATGATAAAGTTTTACATCCAAACAAGCTAGGTACAATAACTTTTTCAAACAAATAAGGTACAATAATTGTGTATCTTAAATACGTGTTTATGTGGGCATAAGGTCCATTGGTTGTCAGTACATAGGTGTAGTAAATTACTACTTATTTTAAAAACTTAAACTAAAACAAATTACACGTGACTCACATAAAAGAAATAGATACTTTATGAATACAAGAATGTACATATGATAAAGTTTTACATCCAAACAAGCTAGGTACAATAATTGTTCAAACAAATAAGGTACAATAATTGTGTATCTTAAATACGTGTTTATGTGGGCATAAGGTCCATTGGTTGTCAGTACGTAGGTGTAGTAAATTACTACTTATTTTAAAAACTTAAACTAAAACAAATTACACGTGACTCACATAAAAGAAATAGATACTTTATGAATACTGAAATGTACAATGATAAAGTTTTTCATCCAAACAAGCAGGTACAATAACTTGTTCAAACAAATAAGGTACAATAATTGTGTATCTTAAATACGTGTTTATGTGGGATAAGGTCTATTGGTTGTTCAGTATATATGTAGGTAGTAGGTAGTTTGCTAAACCACATCGTACCTGTTTTCTCCTGTAAACGTTTTCCACAAAATAGTACTGACTACCTAAAAGTCCATTAACTGCCCGTTGGCTAGCCACAATGAGTTACCGGAGTTGCTTGGACTGATCACCTATTATGGCCACCATTTCCAAGTTCTCGTGAGATATTTTCAAAGTTCAAAGACATGAATAATGCTATATTTTTATTCTATAAATATTTCGTAATGTGAAACATGTAAGATAATTATATACATTTTGTTGAAAATGTTAATGGAAGTGGTATATAGTATTACTGCCAAAGATATTCATCTAACATTACCTTTGTCATCTTGATCAGAATTAATTTTCTTGTTGTGATTTCCTGTTTAGATTAATTAATGAAAATGTTAGAAAGACTATAATTTTTATATAAATTGATACGACAATTTATAGCTGGTGAAATGATTAGAAGTGTATGATTGATAAGTGAGGGGTTCAACTATTATAGAGGGCGGGATATATACCTGAAAACTATTTAGGTAGGTGAATCTCGTAATGACTTTTTCATATTTGTTGACTAAATTATTAGCAATTTAAACAGTAAAATTAATGCTAGAATCTCTATCTTGTAACCACTGCCAATTTTATCCCAGCCACACCGGTCATGATCCCATGTTTAAAGGAGGTGATATGGGTTTCCTTTTTTAAAGAATAAGTTATATATTAATTAGTGGATTAATTTCTGAGTATGAGTAATGATGATGATTAATTAGGTAAATTAATCCACCGACATGGCAGTTTGCCCGAAATCGGGGAGTAGTATCATACTGTTGCTGGGTTGGATCTAGTCTCCTACATGTCCTTTGCCTACCCCATGCTTTCTCCCTTATCCAAAGATCTTTCGTCGTATAGCTTTGAATCTCTTTTGGACCTGATGATGAGGGGAAAGAAAATCGATTTCTTTGATTGAATTCTTTACTTCATGATGGGGGCATTGCCGCATTGGAACCTCTTTCTACTATATATTCACACAATTGTTTAATTATGGTGCTATATATATATTATTTATTGTAAGGTACCTCCAAAATTGTTGTTTATTATTGAAGTGGATCCTTTAAGTAATAGTACTAGCAAAGCAGTTATATTTCCCATTAAAATAAAATAAAAATTTTAGACAGATTGGAATGTTACATTAACTGGGTGAATAGTTGCTGATATCTTATGATGTTATTTTTTAATGACGTGACACAATGTATACCATTAAATATATCTTAATTATTTGATTTAAAATGGAGAATACCTTGATCCGGCCTGAAGTAGCTAGTATGATTCAATCTTAGTTGTTTGGTTGTAGAGTTAAAAGGAAAGAAAACTATTTAAGTTATGGGTAAAACAAAATCTTTAA
>NC_081547.1:855356-858464 GCF_901000735.1 Corylus avellana
CTATTTGTTTTATACCACGTAAAACTCATTACAAATCGGTTTAACTACCAGTAATGATTTTGCATTTTTACCTTTAATTTTGTTGTTAATATTTATATTACGAAAAAAGAAGACCAACAAGAGCTTAAAATTTTTTATTTCATTGGGTGGCATCTAAGAGCATTCTCATCAAGCTCTTTATATTCAACATTTTTCTAAATTTTTAACAAAAAAAAAAACATTTATCAAACTCTTTATCTAAAGTTAAATTTAATATTTATTTTAACTCATCTTCAAATATAAAGACACCAAAAGCAAAAGTTATTTAGTTTTTAATATTATTTTGGTTGTTGGAGTGGCATTTTGATAAATCTTTCACGTAGAATCAAAGTGAGTGAGTTTCATGGCAATTATATTTATTAATAAAAAATAATATTTAGCAAAAGTAGAAAAAATATTTATAAAGTTTGATAGTTGATAGTTTTAAAAAATATATAGTTAAATAAAAAAAATATACATTTTTTAAATTAAATTTTAAATTTTTTTAAGAAGCTTGATGGGTAGCGCATGAGGGGAGAAGAAGGATCCTCTCCATTTCAAATGAAATGGAGATGATTCATTTAGTTACTTTTAAGAGGCATTTTTGTTTAAAAAAAATATAAAATGACAAAAATAAGGAGGTTGCACAAAAATGCTCTTTTGTGCCACCATTCATCATCTGACATATCAGCATAACACACAATAAGAAGATAAATACAACCACACCAGATTATTGAGATAAAAAATAAAACAATTAATTAATGAGATCATGATGAGAGAGAGGGGTTGGCTAGGTGGCGAGTCGACCCGTTAGGAGGGTCACGTCCAGACCCAAGGGTCTTCCAATTTCTTCGTCGCCGAAGCTCATTTTTCTGGCCTTTAGGGTGATAAAATTCATAAAGAGTTGACTTTTCACATCAAAGTTTTAGTTTTGAACCCAAAAACGAGTTTTAAGGCGGGTCACGACAATTTCAAGCAGATCATGACGAGATTCAAGACTGGGGTGGCCGGCGAGTCACCCCAGATCCAATTGGGGTGGCCCCTTGGCCTGGATCTCTCCTCTCTCTCTCTCGGCCAAATCTCTTTTTGTTGGAACTCTCTCCCTCTCTCTCTCTCCACCGGGGTGCCTTTCCGCCCATGGGTTGGCCGCACGGCCACCCCCACTGCTCACTTGTGGTGGCAATAATAACTAAATTGATCCCCCATTTCATTTAAAATTGAGAGAATTTAGGTCCTTCCCTCATGTGCCACCCATCAAACTTCTTAAAATTTGTTAAGACGCTTAACTAAATAGATCCTACTTATGAGATAATCCATAACTAAATTGATCTCCTCCATTTCATTTAAAATAGAGAGAATACAAGTACGTGGGAAAGGGATTCCAACCATGACGATGAAGAGTTGACAATTTTTACTTACGCTTTTGTCGTGATGTGGGCGGGTTTAATTTGCCCAAGTGTTAAAGCTACAGTGTTATTTTTGCGGTGACTAAATGAATTGGACGCGTGTTATTATTTAATTAGTGCTATACATTTATCCAACCACGTAATCTATTTGAATTGTTATTCGGATTCAACCCACGCGACTACCTTCTTCCCTTTTCCCCTCTCACATATTGAATAAAAAAACAAACAAACAGGCGACTATCTTGTAGAGCAAGCCAATGAGTTTTTCAAACCGAGAAGCCGAATGGCAGACCGTGAGATATATATAAAATAAGATTTTGTGGTCATGATAACCACCCACCCCTATAAACATTTCCCAATTTCCGGTTACTCTACCCTAATTAACGACCAGCTCTGCACAATGGTTAAGCATAAGAAAACCCAGATCCAAAATCCATCCTCCTCCAAAATCCCATTCCCTCCCCGCAAAATCCGAAAACCCCTGAAGCCAGAGGTCCCCAATACAGACTCCTCCTCTAAACCCAGCAAAGCAAACCCATCTCAGCCCGCTATCGTTTTCCCCACAGCCGTGAAGCCACTAACATTTGAAGGCGAAATTGACGCTGCTCTTACCCATTTACGCAGCTCCGATCCACTCCTCACCACCCTTATAGACTCGTATCGGCCTCCAGCTTTCGAGTCTCAATGCCCACCATTCTTAGCCCTCGCAAAAAGCATCCTCTACCAGCAACTCGCGGCCAACGCCGCGAAATCAATCTACACGCGCTTCGTCGCGCTCTGCGGCGGCGAGACCGATGTAGTCCCCGACAGCGTGCTCGCTCTTAACCCAGCGCAGCTCCGGAAAGTCGGAGTCTCCGGTCGGAAGGCGAGTTACCTCCACGACTTGGCAGACAAGTACAAGAGTGGGGTTTTATCGGACTCCTCGATTCTCGAAATGAGCGATGAGTCCCTGCTCACGAAGTTGACGTTGGTTAAGGGAATAGGGGTTTGGTCGGTGCACATGTTCATGATGTTCTCGCTGCGCAGGCCGGATGTTCTACCGGTGGGAGACCTTGGCGTGAGGAAAGGCGTGCAGCAATTGTATGGGCTAAAGGAATTGCCACGGCCTTTGGAGATGGAGGAGATTTGTGAGAAGTGGAAGCCTTATAGGTCTGTTGGGTCGTGGTATATGTGGAGGTTTATGGAAGCCAAAGGAGTCACAATCACACCTACGTCTACTGTAGCATGTGCATCAGCACCGTTGGTGGATGGTAAGCCTAATCTACCGTGAGTTTATTCAGCATCCCTATCATAACAATATGGCATTTCCATGTCTTTCTTCTATGGTATGTTCTTTTACTGAATGGGGAATTTGTGTTTCTTACTTCATATTTTGTTGGAAGGTCGTATTTACAATTTTATTAGTATTTTCATATTACAATTTACAAGTATATTTTAAAAGGCCACATAAATAATTAAGTTGTAGTTAAAAAAAAAAAAAAAAAAAAAATCCCTAAAAGAAGTCCAAAAAAGAGCCCAAAATGCAAAGCGAATGTCAAAGGCGGTTACTACAAAAAACCCGCCCGCACGTGTGCGGTTACGGGGGATTATGCAAAATACGGATGCATAAATACTAAAATTTGCTCTCCGCAAAGTGCAAATGCAAAAGAAGGATATTATTTGACCATATAGTGTGGTTTACATC
>NC_081547.1:858564-860348 GCF_901000735.1 Corylus avellana
AAAAGAAAAATCCAATTGAGACAATAAATAATTATTAGGAAAAAGAGCCATATCTGCCCAAATCTAGGTAGCCTAAAATCGAGTACAAGAGAAATCACCCACTCCAATCAACCTCGGAATATGAAACTTACTTGCCTAAAAGCATGTTTGAGATTGTATTTGAGAAATATAGTTTTTAAGTCAAAAAATGATTTTTGGCAAAAGTTTCAAAAATGCATTTTAACTATTTTTAGGTTTTTTTGGAATTTTAAAAACGCTTTCAATTTTTTTTTTTTTATCAAAATGATACTTTTTGAGTGTTAAATGCACTTTTAAACCCCTCAAACACATCCAAACAAGCCCTAAGACAAATAGACTTTTCAAATTTCTGTTTTAATTAGGATTGTTAGTAATTCAGATGATGAATATAAGAGTTTTTATGAAACCCACATGTATAAACAGAAAGCGTTTTGCTTGATATTTGTTTGGGCATATGAACCTCATAGAAACTCTCACATTTACTATTTACATTACTAACAATTCGAATAACAAAATTTACAGAAATTTGTATCAAAGTAGTTAGACTATGAAAAAATTAACATAGAAATGATGAAAACTTAAAAGTAAATGACATGCATGGAATGCATGCTAGCAATAGGCTAAGTGCGAGCCAGCAAATATATTTTAGCCTCCGGGCGATCATTTCTTGCACGAAAACTCACTGACTTGCGGTTCTCGATTTGTTTACTCAAAGTCACAGACTCACAAGTCACAAGGTGGGTATTATTGTTTTTTTATTCTTATTTTATTTCCTATTCATGTGCAAGGTTGTTTGGTTTTGATCAACTGCATTGCCTACTAAATCCACCATTATCTTTTTGGTAGATAGATGATTAAATATGATGTCAAACTTGGCAGCTCTGTCATCTAAAATGACATCGGGTATGTTTGGTAAACAATTTTGTTTTAGTTTCGGTTTGATACTGTAGTAAAAATTGATTGATGTGAAGAAAAAAAAAAATAAGAATGCTTTCTTTTTTAAGTGAAAAAAATAAGAACGTTTAATATGAAAAAATGAAAAAAAAAAAAATTATTTTGTAGTAATTTTTTTTATATAAATAATAATAAAAAATTATTGATATGATGTAAAAAATATAAAAAAATTTGTTGCGTTTGCCAAAACCCTTCATCATCATTGGTTTGGAGGGATAGGATGGATTAAGGCGATGATCTTTTACTTTCCTGGGTCTTGGATTAAGGCGACGAATGACAGCTCGCCTAACTAATCTTTCGGCTGTGGGCTTGGCTAAGGTAAGCTTGCTTCCTTTCGGTTTTTTTTTTTTTTTTTTGAATCCTCCTTTCGGGTTATTATAACTTTTGCTGAGGGCCCATGGGCTTGCCCCAGTCCTCGCTCTCACTATCATTGCTATGACTTATGGGTTCAAATTCCCAACAGTTCAGGAAAAGTTGTCAAATGTATGGGAAATCCACCGGCCGAACGAGAAATTTTAACGTGGTGGGTAAAACTATAAAATTATTTGTCAAATGAGTAGGGTACCGATACTACAACTTTTCCTATAAGGTCATTTTATAAACTGACGTGGCAGTATTTAATTGGTAAAATAGTTAAGAAAAAATCTTGATTTTCAATTTTTTATAATTATTTAACCAACTATGAATTGTCAGGTCTGTTTGTATGATTTTGTAATAAAAATTGTAGTATCTTAAGCAATTTTCTTGTTAATTGGTCAAGGATTGAGATCCCCTCAAAATTTTTAAAATATTAGATTTTTAGATTTTAAAAT
>NC_081547.1:860448-924300 GCF_901000735.1 Corylus avellana
TAAATTCCGTGGGTCTATTCTATTAAACTTAAAGCACATGACTCATGTATGCATTTTTAATGAGCGATGCTTACAAATTGATGTAGCAATCTATAATCGAAGAAATATTTAAGCAAAAATATCACTTATTAATTTCTCAAAATTATTTTAAAAATTATGAATTACCATATCAAATTGTAAATGAATTTTGTAATAAATTTGTAGTATTTCAATGGCGAAGCATCTCCATTTTCATTTTAATTATAACATATTTTAAAGATATATATGTAAATTTAATAAATTGAATTAAAAAATTTATTCAAACTCAATTTAGAAAAAAAAAACTTTATTCAACAAATTATATATACACACAAGGCTATAAATTATATTTTTTATGTCAAAACTATCCATTAATACAACCTACTCTTATATATATATATATATATATATATATATATATAATAGAGTTCTAGAAATCAGCAACCTCTACAATGATTAATTCACTTGAACGGTCAGCTTTGATAATGCACAAAAAAAGACAAAATTGATTTAATTGTTCGGGACCGCACATTTTCCGGTTCAGAAAAAACACAGTGATCGAACACGGGTATTGGTACATCATATGCAATTACCCAGAATCAAATGTAACAACCTCCATCTCTGTGTGTTATGAAATTGAAGAAAAATAGAAGAAGATCCATCATAGACTAGCTGCACATTCAGGTAGGCTAAACTTGCAGTTCACATTCTATGATAAAGTACTAAACAAGAGTCTTTTGCTATTGACTATTGTCAAACACCAAAAGGATCGGACGGTCCAAATATGAACATCGAAATCATATATATTCGTCACGTTTAGGAACTTAGGAAACTTAGACCAACAAAAAGTGCCCAGGTAGGCTTGTAACTGAGAGAGAAAAGTTAAAGAAAGAACCTGAAAGAAAAGCAAACTAAGAACATAGAATTATCTCAGTACTCCATCTATGTAAGACAGAGAAAAGGAAGCGCCAACAAAGAGAAAAAGGAAAAAAAAAAAGAATTTGACGAGTCTATAAACTATCGCCATCACCAACATCTTCAACATCATCATCGTGATGCGTTGTGGATCTTGACCGTCAATTATTCATCTCGTGAAGTCATGGATGAGGCCCGGCCTATCAGTGACATTGAGGCGCCAAGAAAGGAAGGGAATGCCGGTATCCGAATCTCGGTCATTGTCTTCGATGAACCGGAACTCGTTGCCAATGGCAGGAGAGTAGCACGGCATTTTCTGGCTCTGTGAATGTGCGTACCATGAAGTACTGTTATGGTGGCCTAGCATGTGATTCTGCTCTGTTAGTCCTCCTGAGCTCGCGCCGTTGATGTTTGTCGCTGACGCCGCGGCGCTGGCTCGCCGCTCTTCCTTCTTGAATCGAATACCACAAGCATTGCATAGCGACTGCATTTCACAAATATATACATACATGTTACTAAAATCTACAAAGCAAAATAAATTAAATAAGAAACAAATTAAGTGATCGATATATATTGTTAGTACCTTTGGGCCTCTTGGACCGTTTCTCCAGAGGGGTGTGGAAGTGGTGTCACAGTTGGCACAGCGGCGAGCGAGGAGGGGGTCATTGGCGGCGTTGTTATTGCCGCCATTATTGGCTCCGCGGCTACTTTTGTGAGATTGAGGTGCAGAAGGTTGTTGCTTGGTCTGTAACAAGTCCCAGCAAAAGTTGGAGACGGAGGAGCCAGAGCGGCGTCGTTTTTCGTCATCTTCGGTTAGACGAGTAGATGGGGTTCCTAAAGAGAGAGTGCAATCGACAGAAGAGGAAGAGGATGTGAAAGAATACATATCGGATTCATCATACGGCCTGTGGTTGGGCACGGAGAATAGCATGGAGAAGGGACTGCTTTGGCTGTGAAACATACCACACGTACATGGCCCCACCTGAGAGGTGCTGCAGCGATGCATCGTTTCCCTTCTTTTTTTTCTCTCAATAATATCTTGATTTGAACGGGTGCCCAGTAGTACACAGTTGTAGTCTTAATTTGCTTGAGGAGAGATCAAATGAGGGGTTTCTTTGAAGGCAAACAGAATTGGGGAGACGGATTGAGTTTATAGTTGGAAGGGGGAAGATGAGTACAAGCGAAACAGTAATGTGATCAGAGGGAGGGAGAGAAGTAATAATATTAAGTTTGAAAGGAGAACTTAGATGCGAGAGCTTAGTGGGTTGTACGAGATCAGGGCCGGGGCTGAGAAGGAAGGATTGTTGTCTGGTAGCTTTATAAGCTAGTAATAAAATGGCGAAATACCAGTCAGCACCTGCAGTCCAGCTTTGTCGTCAAATGCAAATAGAGGGATCTACATACGTAATGAGTGAGAGAAAGAGTTATAAAGAAGAGACAGAGAGGGACCCGATTTGCATGTTGTGGAGAGAGAAAGCCTGAGTCATCTAGTCAGTTGGTCAGTGTGTGTGGGGGGTAGGGGATGAACAAGTGTATGTGCTCAATTTCTCTCTGTGCCACTGTCTGTAACTCGCATAAGTTTCACTTCTCGCAATTCAATTTATACCCAAGACAGCACAAGCCTAGCTATAGTAGACTATAGAGAGAGAGAGAGAGAGGGGTGTTTTGGGGCGCTCTTAACAATGGGGGAGAGAGAGAGAGAGAGAGAGAGAGAGAGAGAGGGAAGGAGGGGAGTGTCATTGGGGTAGTCAAAGAGCCCACGCAGACTAGTGGAACAGTCTCCGGATCTGCTCCTCCGATCACGAGGCCTAGCTGGGCTCAAAACCCAATACCACATCAAAACCTCAACTGTATCCGTATCTCTGCCACTCTGTTCTGTCACTGCCAGCCTCCAAGGAAAATGAAATAGTCCCAGACTCCTCCTCCACGCACCCCCATCCCAAACGCGTCCCACGCAATCCCAATGTCACATATACCTCCTGTCCACAGTATATTCCACATGCCTAAAGTTGTAGCACCAATTTCAATTAAGAAACCCCACGTAATCCAGTTTAAGGCCTCCATTGAGATTTTTTTGTAATTCAAGTAATAAATATGATATTATTTCTAAAAATTATATTTCATATCCAAATTCACCGCTCATTCAGGCAGTTAATTGTTTAAAATTGAAATATGTTCAAAACCCGATTACCCCTAATTTACTGCTTTCATTTAATTTTTCTATCTACTAACTTCCAAACTTTGAATCAGGGTCATGTGCAATTTATGCTTGTTTGTTGAAATTCATGGATTTTAATTGTTGCAATTTGATGTGAACTAATGTTATATGATCACATGTAAAATGGTTTAAATCAGTGAAAACGATCATGAAAAAATCTAGGGGGGGAGGGGGGGGTCAGTTTGACGCGCCTTGGGGCGCTTGGAATTGGCAATAATTTGATATGTGTGACGTTGAAATATTTTTCAACAGAACAATGACCACAACTCTGTTAGTACATAGCCCACTCCGTTAGTAGTTATAGGGAGTCCAATCCGTCAAATCTCCAAAACAACAACAATAACAGCCAGTTTTTGAGCTTACTACAAGCAGTAGCCGTACCGTGGGAATCACGTGAACCAAAAACAAAGCCAATTCGTCATGATAATCACCTCAAGTCCCGAATCCGAAACCCATCACAGCAATGGTAGCTTTTGGTGGGTAGTCGCAGTAGTAATAGTAGAAGATCCGGAGATTTTGATCAGAGAGAAATGAAAAAGGTAAAGAGAGAGAGAGAGAGATAAAGGTATCTAAATGTGATACTCTGCAATCATCAAAGCAACAACTGTTTCTTCTTGGCTTAGCGTGAGAGAGAGAGAGATCTCTCTTCTCTTGGGTCAAAGATAGAAACTCAAAAAAGAAAAGGTCAAAAAATGTTTTTTTTTAAAAAAATACTAAATAAACCCAAATATATGAACAGTACAAAAAAAAAAAAAAGGTCGACCCCACATTCATCATGGCCAAGCCCGAACAAACTCCTCTGGAATATCGTCCCCATTCGATCAAAAGATTCAAAAAACATCAAGAGAGAGAGAATCAGATCGTCTAGAGATTGGTGAGCCACAGTTCGACAAACGGGACGACCACCGCTTTCCAAAAGATGCTCTCTATTAGCTTTGTGAACTACGAGCAAACTACGTTTAGCCCAAGACACAGCGTAGCATTTGCCCTTCCCACATGCACTTCTCCCATCCCTACGCGACCTTGTTCCACGTGACTCTTACCCTCTTTAAAACTTTTAAAATGAGTTATTAAACTAAAATTATGTAGCGGCTGTGTTTGGCACGCTCTATGGAGGATGGTGGTGGAGTTTGGGTGGTGCTCTAATGCCCATAAAATCCTTGTAATTAATGAGAATCTAATTATACTCTTTTTAATGAAACTCTGGGATTTGCTTAATCATACAAAACCAACGAAAATAATTAAGGTTCACCGCCTCACACCCACTATAGAGACGCATTTTGAGATGCTCCCTTAATCATGATGTTATGTGGCTCGTTGGATTCGGTGGGACCCGGTTGGTTTTGGTTCCACTTTTCCAAGGTTTAAGCAGCAGGAATAGGATCGTATCTGCTGCCTAAATATAAATAAATAAAAACACTCCATTATCGCTAATCAAGGTGCCACGTGGGCTTCGTGGAGAGATTTCCTTTGCATGCATGCATGCATGCAAATGTGTTAAACAAGCCCTAGAGTAGAGGCATGAAATTATTAACAAGCTAGCTTTGGAAGACATAAACATGCATTCCTCAAAAGCAACAAGATACAACTGGAATGTTTGTCTCTCTCTCTCTCTCTTTCTCTTCTCTTTCTTATACATTTTTATTTTTAAAATTTGTTAGGTGGTCTGGGATTGGTCTAGTGATTTTGTGTTGACTGAGATTTGCCTGGCAATGGTAAAGTAGTAATATTTAAGTGTGGGTGGAGAAAAGAAAAAGCGAAATCAGGAAACTAGTGGACCAGCGTTTAGAAAAGGGGTTGTAGGAGAAGTCTCTAATAAGCCGTCCTATGAAAGATAACTTATTGTCAGTGTGATGACCTAAGGAACACTGTAACCCCTAATTGTCTCCTCTAAGGAGGTCTATAACTCCTTTAGCCCTATAGCCAATGGAAATACTTCTATCTCTCTCTCTCTCTCTCTCTGGGTCAGGATTCAGGAACTTTGTTTTATTTTCTTAGTACTTTAACGTTTCGTAACATTGTTAAAACATTAATGGTACGTTTGTTGTTAATATATATATTTGGAGGTATTTTTTGTTTTTAATAAAATGTATTGACCTAACATAAATAAGATGAATAATTTTATAAGTGTTTTTATATTATTTGTTTTGATTTTATAAGATATATTTTCTTGCCAATGTATCTTGTTTGATGTAATTAAACTAAAAACCTAATTGAACAGCCTAATTTTAGGGGATTTGAATCGAAGTTGTCCCTTGTTTCTTCGCCAAATTATTCTTAGTTGGCAGGTATATATAGTTTAAGCTAATAAGAATATGTAAATTTAATTATTTAATCAATACTCTAATACTCTTCTTTACGTATGAGCGTAAACTCTCTTTTAATAAGTAAGACTTAACACGTAAAATATTTAATTTAAATGAGAGGGTAAATTGATGAAATCAATATTCAAACCTATAACATATTGACTTTATTATCATGCTAAATTACTACTTATTTTAAAAACTTAAACTAAAACAAATTACACGTGGCTCACATAAAAGAAATAGATACTTTATGAATACAGGAATGTACATATGATGAAGTTTTACATCCAAACAAGCTAGGTACAATAATTGTGTATCTTAAATACGTGTTTATGTGGGCATATACAAGGTCCAATGGTTGTGAGTATGTAGGTAGTAAATTACTACTTATTTTAAAAACTTAAACTAAAACAAATTACACGTGGCTCACATAAAAGAAATAGATACTTTATGAATACAAGAATGTACATATGATGGAGTTTTACATCCAAACAAGCTAGGTACAATAATTGTGTATCTTAAATATGTGTTTGTTACAAAAATAAAAAATAAAAATAAAAAATATGTGTTTATGTGGGCATAAGGTCCATTGGTTGTCAGTACATAGGTGTAGTAAATTACTACTTATTTTAAAAACTTAAACTAAAACAAATTACACGTGACTCACATAAAAGAAATAGATACTTTATGAATACAAGAATGTACATATGATAAAGTTTTACATCCAAACAAGCTAGGTACAATAATTGTGTATCTTAAATATGTGTTTATGTGGGCATATACAAGGTCCAATGGTTGTTAGTATGTAGGTAGTAAATTACTACTTATTTTAAAAACTTAAACTAAAACAAATTACACGTGGCTCACATAAAAGAAATAGATACTTTATGAATACAAGAATGTACATATGATGGAGTTTTACATCCAAACAAGCTAGGTACAAACCGTACAATAATTTGTTCAAACAAATAAGGTACAATAATTGTGTATCTTAAATACGTGTTTATGCGGGCATAAGGTCCATTGGTTGTCAGTACGTAGGTGTAGTAAATTACTACTTATTTTAAAAACTTAAACTAAAACAAATTACACGTGGCTCACATAAAAGAAATAGATACTTTATGAATACAGGAATGTACATATGATAAAGTTTTACATCCAAACAAGCTAGGTACAATAACTTTTTCAAACAAATAAGGTACAATAATTGTGTATCTTAAATACGTGTTTATGTGGGCATATACAAGGTCCAATGGTTGTCAGTATGTAGCTAGAAAATTACTACTTATTTTAAAAACTTAAACTAAAACAAATTACACGTGGCTCACATAAAAGAAATAGATACTTTATGAATACAAGAATGTACATATGATGGAGTTTTACATCCAAACAAGCTAGGTACAAACCGTACAATAATTTGTTCAAACAAATAAGGTACAATAATTGTGTATCTTAAATACGTGTTTATGCGGGCATAAGGTCCATTGGTTGTCAGTACGTAGGTGTAGTAAATTACTACTTATTTTAAAAACTTAAACTAAAACAAATTACACGTGGCTCACATAAAAGAAATAGATACTTTATGAATACAGGAATGTACATATGATAAAGTTTTACATCCAAACAAGCTAGGTACAATAACTTGTTCAAACAAATAAGGTACAATAATTGTGTATCTTAAATACGTGTTTATGTGGGCATATACAAGGTCCAATGGTTGTCAGTATGTAGGTAGTAAATTACTACTTATTTTAAAAATTTAAACTAAAACAAATTACACGTGGCTCACATAAAAGAAATAGATACTTTATGAATACAAGAATGTACATATGATGGAGTTTTACTTCCAAACAAGCTAGGTACAAACCGTACAATAATTTGTTCAAACAAATAAGGTACAATAATTGTGTATCTTAAATACGTGTTTATGTGGGCATAAGGTCCATTGGTTGTCAGTACGTAGGTGTAGTAAATTACTACTTATTTTAAAAACTTAAACTAAAACAAATTACACGTGACTCACATGAAAGAAATAGATACTTTATGAATACAGGAATGTACATATGATAAAGTTTTACATCCAAACAAGCTAGGTACAATAATTTGTTCAAACAAATAAGGTACAATAATTGTGTATCTTAAATACGTGTTTATGTGGGCATAAGGTCCATTGGTTGTCAGTACGTAGGTGTAGTAAATTACTACTTATTTTAAAAACTTAAACTAAAACAAATTACACGTGACTCACATAAAAGAAATAGATACTTTATGAATACTGAAATGTACAATGATAAAGTTTTTCATCCAAACAAGCAGGTACAATAACTTGTTCAAACAAATAAGGTACAATAATTGTGTATCTTAAATACGTGTTTATGTGGGATAAGGTCTATTGGTTGTTCAGTATATATGTAGGTAGTAGGTAGTTTGCTAAACCACATCGTACCTGTTTTCTCCTGTAAACGTTTTCCACAAAATAGTACTGACTACCTAAAAGTCCATTAACTGCCCGTTGGCTAGCCACAATGAGTTACCGGAGTTGCTTGGACTGATCACCTATTATGGCCACCATTTCCAAGTTCTCGTGAGATATTTTCAAAGTTCAAAGACATGAATAATGCTATATTTTTATTCTATAAATATTTCGTAATGTGAAACATGTAAGATAATTATATACATTTTGTTGAAAATGTTAATGGAAGTGGTATATAGTATTACTGCCAAAGATATTCATCTAACATTACCTTTGTCATCTTGATCAGAATTAATTTTCTTGTTGTGATTTCCTGTTTAGATTAATTAATGAAAATGTTAGAAAGACTATAATTTTTATATAAATTGATACGACAATTTATAGCTGGTGAAATGATTAGAAGTGTATGATTGATAAGTGAGGGGTTCAACTATTATAGAGGGCGGGATATATACCTGAAAACTATTTAGGTAGGTGAATCTCGTAATGACTTTTTCATATTTGTTGACTAAATTATTAGCAATTTAAACAGTAAAATTAATGCTAGAATCTCTATCTTGTAACCACTGCCAATTTTATCCCAGCCACACCGGTCATGATCCCATGTTTAAAGGAGGTGATATGGGTTTCCTTTTTTAAAGAATAAGTTATATATTAATTAGTGGATTAATTTCTGAGTATGAGTAATGATGATGATTAATTAGGTAAATTAATCCACCGACATGGCAGTTTGCCCGAAATCGGGGAGTAGTATCATACTGTTGCTGGGTTGGATCTAGTCTCCTACATGTCCTTTGCCTACCCCATGCTTTCTCCCTTATCCAAAGATCTTTCGTCGTATAGCTTTGAATCTCTTTTGGACCTGATGATGAGGGGAAAGAAAATCGATTTCTTTGATTGAATTCTTTACTTCATGATGGGGGCATTGCCGCATTGGAACCTCTTTCTACTATATATTCACACAATTGTTTAATTATGGTGCTATATATATATTATTTATTGTAAGGTACCTCCAAAATTGTTGTTTATTATTGAAGTGGATCCTTTAAGTAATAGTACTAGCAAAGCAGTTATATTTCCCATTAAAATAAAATAAAAATTTTAGACAGATTGGAATGTTACATTAACTGGGTGAATAGTTGCTGATATCTTATGATGTTATTTTTTAATGACGTGACACAATGTATACCATTAAATATATCTTAATTATTTGATTTAAAATGGAGAATACCTTGATCCGGCCTGAAGTAGCTAGTATGATTCAATCTTAGTTGTTTGGTTGTAGAGTTAAAAGGAAAGAAAACTATTTAAGTTATGGGTAAAACAAAATCTTTAACTGTTTGTTTATTTAAGTTATGTTGAAAAACTTTCCAGTATTATAATATAATTAATTTTCTCCTCTTCTCTAAGCTAGACATGGGGTGTTTTTATTTTTTTATTGCAAGAGTAGAGGGAAGAGAAGATTTGACAAAATGATCTCCATTTTACAAAATGTAATGCCTAAACAACTTTATTAATAAATGGTAAAAATTATATTTTTATTACACAATTATCTCGCAATGTTAAAGTGAGAAACTGTTTTTTATTTATTTTTAACTATAACTAATTCAAAAGTTAGTTAAAATTGTCACATTAGTATTATCTGATAATTATGAGTAATGCTACAAGTCTCTCTTATGTCCTTCTAGAGTCCCTCCAAGAATAATGTGGCTATTAAATTTATCATTGGGCTTGGGTGATCGTTATTAAATTTTGATCAAATGGTGATTTTAATATCCACATCATTCTTAGAGGGACACAAGAGGGACTTTTAGAATTACTCAATAATTATAGAATAATTTTGAAGTCATAATTTTACAAAAAGAAAGGAAAAAAAAAAGGGTAGTGGCACAATTTTGACTCCTTTGTGAGCTGTAGCTGCTTTTGTTTTTGTTTTTTTCTTTTTCTTTTTCATTTGGGCTGGGCTTACCCAGTTTTGTTATTGGGACTTTTTGCCTTAGCAAGCTTTTCTGGGCCTCGTGCCCTACAATGATGAAGGTTATTGGGCCTACTTGCTCGGATGCTTTTGGGGGAATCAATTACGGCTGGATTCTAAAATCCCAAAGACTACAGAATTTGTCTAACCCAATATCGAGCTTCATTAGTTATATATATATATATTGAACTTCATTTGGGTGCATCGAAGTGTCCAGATCATCATCCTCCACAATTTGTAATATATTCTGTCATATATAATTCTTCAAATTCTATTTATTTTAAATATTTATAATTTGGTTATATTATTTTTACCAACCTTCAATTTATCTTTTTAACATTAAGACCTGTTATCTCTTTATCTTTTTTTATCTTTTTTTTTTTTTTCTTTTAGAAATCATGGTTGATTTGGAAAAAAAAATGCTGGAAGATGAGAAATAACATTTATCTTTAACGTTTACTACATTTTAAATTATAAATTTTGATGTGATAAAATTCTAATGATTTAATTTAATTTAATTTTTAAAGAAGTTAAAATTTACTGAGTTATGCATGGTAAAATCTCATTTTACTCCCATTTTCTATACTCCCTAATGTAGTAGTGCGATGCGGCACGGGCACACCAGCCCCCCTCCAAAAAAAAAAGCTGATTTGACAATGCAACATGACATTGCTACTTTATCTCAACAAAATTTGGCTAGCCTCTCTCGTGAATGACTAACCACGCCCTTGTTTAGTAGTGCAATCCCTAGAGCCATCGAGGTGGGTTGTAGTCATATATGACGTGCGATTTGGTAGTTGCAACTACCAGCTCTCTCTTTGGTTGGGTGGTTGCGACCATCAAATATCTCCAATTTGTGGCGGTAGGAGGTGACACGGACAATGGAGGATGGGAATTTTTTTTTTTTTTCCTGCATAAAGGAGAAAGTGAAATGAGAGTATTTGTATTTTGTAGCATTAAGAATTATAGAGGATTTTTTTTTTTTTTTTTTTTGGGGAAGGGAATTATAGAGGATTTTAATAATAATAAAAAGTCTAAAAAAAAAAAAGTATTAAATGTTTCCGGGACTTAAAGCCCAGCCCAGAATTTATAAGAATAGGGTGAGAAATGAATTTGGGCCTTGAACACTCCCAGGCTCAGCTCCTCTCTCCCCCCGCCGTGTATTCTGTTAAACCCTAATTCTTGGCAAAACCTGATTTCCCTTGTTTCGCCCACAAAACCGTTACTACGTAGAGGAAACGAACGAAGAGCAATGGAGCCTGATGCACTTACGAACTCCATGGACCTGAAAGTAAGGGAGTTCCTGAAGGAGGTCCGGCTCGACCACTCGCCTGCCTTCACCAAGCTTGTCGACGACACGGTTTCGGCTATCAAAGACGCCATCGATAAAATCCCCGAAGACTTGAAGGTTTCCAAAACCTTAAGGCCCATCCTCTGTTTGGTTACCGAGAAAACGGAACATTTTGAATTCAGTTTTTATGTCTCCCCTTTTTTTTTCGGCATTTGGTAGGTACTTGTTGAACTTACTGGCAGTGATTTATTAACAATGAGCAGGTGACAGGGGATGAAGCTCCTGGGTTTGTCAGAGACATTGGTGCGGACAAAGTCGAGTTCAAGTTTAAGAAGCCAAAATCTATCAAAATTGGTGGGAGCTATGCGATACAGTGCATTGCAAAGCCTGATGTAAATGTAGATCTTTTTATTCAGTTGCCAAAGGTACTCACATAGCTAATCTATTATGTGTGTGTGTATATATGTATATGTATATGTAAGTGAGTGTGAATGGTTTCGTTGTCGATGGGTATGTAGGGGTTAGAATTATGCGGTGGGTACGGTTTTTTTAGTGCTAATGACTGACGTCTGGATTTAGGTGGTCGGCAATATTACTATAACATTAGACTTTGGGATTTAGTGAAAAAGGAAATCCTAAAGAACTTGGATGATTAAGTTTGTGATTTATGTAAAACTAATTTCTGCTATTCTTAATTGTTTTCTGTGTGAGTTTGGTAAGTTCATCCATTTTCAGTCCATTATGCTGTAGCAATGTTAGTTGAATCAGTTTATGATTTTACTGCTCCACGTACCGTATGTGGAAGTGTAATTGTTTCTTAATTAGCTTAGACATGGTCAAATGAACATGATTTGCGTTATAATTAGGATAGGTGCAGTTTCATGGTGGATAGTGTTTATGTAAATATACATTTTTTTATCAGCTTACCGTGGTGAAAAGAGAAGGCATTGTGTTACTAGGACCATGCTTTTATTAAGCTAGACATGAATACACCTGTCATAAGATGGGCTTAGCACCAACTAGGACCAAAATGAGAGAATAAGTGCTTTTATGTCACATGAAGATGGGTGGAATAGGTGTAATTGATGGGTGACGTGGCTACTTATCAAGGGTCAAAGTAGTGTATGAGAACGATATTAGGTCATTCACTTTGACTTGTACATCTAGTGGTAATTTCCTTGAGAAGACATAGGTTTTTGTAGAGCATCAAGCAATTGATTGTATTTGAGTACATAGATTACAATATGGTCCCTAAATTGTCTTAAGACTCTTAACGCAATGATAAAGCAGTTGTTGGGTGGGAAGGGATATGCTTTCAATCTTTAGTGCTGACATTAAATGATGTAGGATGGATTCAAGGTCGAGGCATAATGGCCCGATCACACCCACATTTGGATCCCTTACATTTAGAAGGGAAGAATTGCTTGATCGCACCTCGTTTTAACAAGAGTGCAATTGGGGGCTTTCATTAGGCCAAGCTGACTCAATTGCCTGCATCCAGTTAAAACAGGATTTTGACTAGTTGTCCCTAGAGTCTTGGCAGAACCGCTCGGTTGCACTCCCGTTTGAATGGCGAACATAAAGGTATAGGAATGTGTGGAAACCTAGCAATCGACCAAAAAGGAATGTGTGAAAACCTCAACAGACAATGTCATTCGATTTCCTGAAAGTTTGGGCGGTAATGTACGTATGGGAATTTTTCCTTGATTGATCAAAATGCCTACCAATTTTCTTCCTTATTAGCATTAATCTTAGCATCGATAATTTCCATGAAGATTATAACTTGTCATTTTTATTTAGTCTTTCCATCTTTAATTGATTTTATTGCCTCTTAAGATTTAATATTTTCCTTTTTAGATGATTTACTTACTCTTTAGGTTTTAATTTCCATCCTTAGGTGCCTTAGATTGATGTTATATCAAGACCGATGGATATATTGCAAATCACCTTTGAGAATGAAGTATTGAAATTTTAGTGAAAATTTCCACTTTGTTTTTCTAAGCTACTTGTTAGCTTGTTCCTTCGAATAGAAGATGTTATTGCTTATGTTTGTTATCTTTCATGCTATCCGCTACGTCCAGTGTTATCAGAGCAGGCTTTATCCTATTTTGATGGTCAACTTGTGCAACAATAGCTATCTCTCTAACAACGTCACTTGTAAGAGGGGGGCTGTTTTTTGGGTTAGCTTGGCTTCTCTGGGTGTTTGTTTTTGAGGGATTTTGGGTGCGTCTTTTTTATTATTCTAGTTAGGTGTTTCTGCTTGTATACTTCTGGTGTATGTAGGGGCGCCTTACACTTTTAATAAAATTTGATTATTACTTATCAAAAAAAAGAGGGGGGCTGTTTTGAGAGCTGAATTTATGAAGTTCCAACATGCGAACGCGCAAGTGTAGCAAGAGTTGCATCAAGAGGTGCAACAAGCGTTACGCAAACTCCCAGACACTTTTATTAGACAGATGGGGAAACCTGTTCAGTTTCAGGGTGTTGAGAAGTTTCATGACGATGATGGAATTCACTTTCAACCTGTTCGTAACCGTAGTCTTGAACCACTGAATAGGCAGCCAATTTATGAAGAGAATTTCATGAGGATGATGATGTTAATTTGGCCATGAAAGTTGAGCCACCATTAGAAAAACAACTTGAGCGGTCACAACCTTTTGAGCCGTTAACCAAGCCAGTTGGAGATCACTCATCACGTTTGCAACTTTTCAATTCAGTCAACGAGATGGAGGAGAATGGAGACCCTTTTAGAAAGAGCAGTGCGGTCGATGCAAAGATAGTTGAAGATTACCCTCCACCTCCTCAACAACAATTGCAGATTTTCCATGGAATGAAGGAAAATGGCGACTCCTTGGTCAAGTATCAACTCTTGGAGGAGACACCATATCTAGACGAAAACTTAAGGACGAGTTGTTTTTAAGTTAGGGAGTCTAATGTAGGATGGATTCCAGGTTGAGGCAAAATGACCTAATCGCACCCACGTTCAAATGAGAGTGTGACCTGTACATTCAGAAGTAAGAGCAAAATAGCTTGATCGCACCCTATTCTAACGAGAGTGCAATCTCGGGCTTTCGAGAGGCGAGGCCGACTCAAACAGCGAACATGGTTGCTACTGGTCGTCCTTAGAGTCTTGGGAGAACCAATTGCTTGCACTCCTATTTGAATGAGAGTGTGATTGCGACAAACAAAAAGGCATAGGAAGCCTCCTGGGCATGAGGATAAATTGCTTAGCCCGTCAGGGGTGAAAGCTCCTAGGTTACCTGGTAACTGGTTCTGGCGGGTAGGGTCAGTTACTTGTAGGAGTTTGATTAGCGGTGAGAATTATTGTACAGTATGTATTTGCGACGTGCAATTAATCTGAGTAAAGTTCTCCAACGTTAAAAGAACTTATCAAAAAGAAAGGAATAGGAAGTGCGGAAATCCTGATGTTCAATATCGTTTGATTTCATGTAGATTTTGGGCAACAATGCACATATAGGAACTTTTTCCTGATTGATCACAATGTCAACCAATTTTCTTCCTTATTTAGCCTTAATTTTAGTATCAATAATTTCTATAAGGATTATTCTTTCCATCTTTAGTTGATTTTATTGCCTTTTAAGATTTAATCTTTTGTAATGTTTTCCTTTTTAGACGATTTACTTACTCTTTTTGTTTTAGTTCATCTTTAGGTGCTTTAGGTTGATGTTTGAAATTTTAGTGAAAAATTTCAGTTTATTTGTTTTTCTAAACTACTTGTTAGCTTGTTACTTCGAAAAGAAGTTGTTGTTTCCATTCTTTATCTTTCTCGCTATCAGCTTCGTCACTAAAAGGATTAAAGCTAAGAGATAGTAAGTTAAAAATTTCTTGGGTACTAATTAACCAGATGGTAGTTACAGAATCTGCTTATTCAAATTTAGGTATATATATGATATTAATTGTTATATTTGTCAACATAGCATATTACTATTTATTAACAAAGTTTTTTCTTACAGGAATGTTTCCTTGAGAAAGACTATTTGAATTATCGGTACCACGCCAAAAGGTGCCTATACCTTTGTATAATCAAGAATTACTTGAAGTTTTCTTCATTAGTTCATAAGGTTGAATGGTCTACCCTACAAAACGAGGCCCGAAAACCTGTATTGCTTATCTATCCTGGTTTGTTTTTCTGTAGTATTAACTTTTAAGTATTGTTTTTCTTCTCGCATTTACCTGATTCAGGTTATTAGAAAATGTTTCACTGCTGCACCATTATTGGAATTTTGGGTTGAAATAGTATTTGTATTGCAGCTGGGGAGTTTGCTGAAGTTCCTTCATTTTTTGTGAGGATAATCCCTACGGCAAAATCCCTGTTTACCATCAAGAAGTTGAACCTAAGGCGGAATAATGTCCGTGCTCTGAATGATGGTGGTATGCTATATTCAGTTGTATTTTATTGTCTTGGAGATGTTTGGTGATGTCTTTACCTAAACTATTGACTATTTCTTTTTCTTTTTCTTTTTTCATTTATTTATTTATTTAAGGGAGTATTCCTCAGGCTACACCAAAGTACAATACTAGTATTTTGGAAGACATGTTTTTAGAGGATAGTGCAGAACTTATTAAGAAAACTTTTCTTGGATGGAAGGGGCTAGGAGAGGCTTCAATTTTACTGAAGGTATAATTCCAGAATATCTTGTTCATGCTCATTTTAACAGGTTATGTAGTAGCCTTATACTGGCTTATGGAAATAAGAGTTTGTTTTATTGATGTAGGTTTGGGCTCGGCAGAGAAGTTCAATATATGTTCATGATTGCCTAAATGGATTCCTAATTTCTGTTATATTGGCATACCTTGCAAATCGGGAGAGGATTAACAATTCTATGAAGGCAATGGAGATATTTCGTGTTACTTTGAGCTTCATTGGTATATTTAGTTTTTCTATTGCCCTTATAGTTAAGAAGTTTTAAGTTTTTAACTATATTTTGTATTTGAAATGGTTGTTTTGAATGCACTGTGAAATGCATTAAACAATTGAACCTGAAGTTATGAAATTAACGGTCCATTTTACTTGTAGAATTTGATATCATGTATTATATGTGGTGCAATGGTCTAGCTGTAATTTCTATCAAGGGCAAGTGGTGCTTATTATTGGTGAGTATAGTGGTCCAATAAGTATCCTTGTTCGAGCAAACGGTCTTGGGCGAGTTAAATGGTAAACTATAAGGGAAATAAGCCTTTTCTTTTGTCAATCGGGGCTAAAGAAATTTGAATTTGTTGCCATATTGGACAATTTCTCAGTCAAACTTTTTTGATAAGTATAATAATAAAGAAAACTTCTCAGTCAAACTTGTTAGATTTTGTATTATCTTTTCTGATATTTTAAGAATTCTTGATAGTAATTTTTCTTTTCTGTTTCAGTTTGCAACTAGGTTGAACTCTTGGACCAGTTAATTGCTTTTCCAGGAAAGCAAAATGGGGAGGAAAAAAAAAAGAATAAAATTCCAATACATAATTTTCTTTTCTGTTTCAGTTTGCAACTAGGTTGAACTCTTGGACCGGTTAAATGCTTTTCCAGGAAAGCAAAATGGGGAGAAAAAAAAAAAGAATAAAATTCCAATAACCATAGTTATTGAAGATGGTCAACTGGCCTATAAAGTGTTTATTTGTGTTGTACTTTAGGTGGTTCTCTTTGCAATGAAATAAAAACAGCAATTTTGATGAAACTTTTTAGTTTTTAGAGGGTTGTTTTTGTGTTTTTGGTTGAAAACGTGTTTTGTTGTGACATAAAAACAAAAGTTGTTGAGTGTTTGGTGAGTGTGAGTGTTTGTGTTTGAAGTTGTTTGTTAATGCTTTTCCTTTTTTGCAAAAAAGCTTTCCCAAAAAGTGTTGTCGAACGAGGTTCATATCTTTTACCGTAGTTAGTGCTTATAGTGAATATCAGAGGAGTAATACAGAAAAGATGGTTGAAAGTGCCAATGTGCAATAAATAATTAAGTACTATAATTATTAATCTTTAGAATTGACATTATTCATCTAAAGGAAGTTCACATTGTTGGTGGTCTTCTTACTAAAAATTGGCTCTTTGGGGGTGTAATTTAATGTCAGATAGTGCATTTTTGCCACAATAATGTAGGTTAATTTGTTTGCAGCCAGGCAATCAAAAAAAGGAAAAGGATTATGGGACTATGGGCTTTACTTCCAGCAAGAAGGGCAGAATGTTATTCCAAATGAGGTTTGCTGCTTACCTATTCTATATGAATTTAATTTTTGATTGTTATTTTTTGATTTTTGATTTACCATTGTCATGCACATTATGAATAATCTCTTGTATCTGTTTTTTTGTCTGTTTTCCAAAAATTGATCAATAAAGATAAAAATATTATAAAAAACAAAGATGGCATTATAGCAAGGGCGAACTATAGTTTAGTTTAGGCCTATTAGTGGTACCATGAGCCAAATTATCTTCTGGTTTATTGTCAACCTTGAAACTTGGAAGAAAATAGGTGCGCAATGTAGGCTATTGATGTGTCTGATCATGTGAAAAAATTGAATATTGCCTTTTCTTTGTGTATTTTTCATTTCTGTTTTGTTTTTCTTCAATATCTTTGTCGTGAAACGTGTGATATTGCTTGTATATATGTAATTATGAACCTTGGAGTTGCAGGAAAGGATGCCATACAAAGAAACGTTTCCAGTTGTTATATGTAATCCATCAGCACCCTACAATCTAGCTTTCCGTGTATCAAGGAGTGGTTTCATGGAGGTATTATTTACCAGGACACTAATTTCTGGCCCATGTCTATTACATTAAAGACTTGAATTTATTTTTAACATCTTTTTGAACCACATTGGACTTATTTGATGAAACATATACTTTTTTTTTTCACCATTTCAGCTCCAAGATGAAGCTGCACTGGCACTTAAATGCATAGAGCAATGCAAAGATGGGGGATTTGAGGAGATTTTTATGACCAAGGTTGACTTTGCTGCTAAATTTGACTATTGCATAAGGTAAAATTGTACAACTAATATCTGTAATGGTTGTCATTTATTGTTCCATAGAAGACTTGTTTGATGGAATATGGAAATGAACTATTCTTTCTAGACGTTCCTTTTTGTGAGTGAATCGTTCAATTAAAATCTTGTGCTTGAGGGGCGCATAGAGGGGCGCAACCATATTATACAAGCCCCGTATTAGGGAGAAAAAGAGGATCAGAAGTCCAAAACATAAGAAAAACTAGAAAAATGCAACTAATATACGCCACTATCCGTGTTTAAAGGGATTTGAATGTAACATTTTTTAGCTCTACCAACAAAATCTTTTTTTTATTTTATTTTTATACGTAATTTCATATCATTATCCCCAAGGGGTTGGCCCAAGTGGTGGAGGCCTTGGTCTTAAAGTTTGCTCCCTTTAAGGTCCAAGGTTCAACACCTCATGGGTGCAAACAATTTCTTGGGGCTACACTCCCTAGTAAAAAGCCATTGATTTAACCAGTTCCGTGTAGGGAAACTTTCGAGGGTGCGGTGCACGGGACCGAGGTTTACTCTGCAGGGGTGGGTCCGAAGGACCCTGCCTTGGAGAGGTTCCCTGACATCAAAGAAAAAAATAAAATAAATTTTTTTTAAAAAAATAATAATAAAGCTCTACCACCGAAATCTTACAATCTTCAAAGCTCTTTCCATTCCGCTCACTCCAAATACTCCACATTAAGCACAAATGTGTTATCCTCCAAACTTCCAAAATGTTACAGCTTCCCAGCTAACCTCTTCAAGTAACCAACAACTCTCTTACCCTTCTAAGTATGACCCAATCAACACAAAAAATACGGAAACACGAACTCCATAATACTCTTGTCACTTCAAAGTGAAGAAAAAACGTAATCAATGGACTTCCCACTCTTGCACATGTAACACTAATTCACTACTATGACGTTCATCTTCCTCAGGTTATTCAAAGTCAAAATTTTCCCTAATGTTGCCGCCTACACAAATAATGCAACTCTTGAAGGAGCCTTAACTCTTCAAATACTCTTTCAGGGAAATGGGGAACTAGTAAGAAGGGACAACACACAATAAAAGGACCTCACTTCGATCTTCCGCCTTTTGGAGGGGATCTAACATATTCTATCCTCATTGCCTTGCCTCAATCTGATAGAATACATCTCAAAGAAAGGAGAGACCAAATCTACCTCCCAATCATGCACTGGCCTAGTAAAAGATATATTCCACTGAAGACTGCATATTTTTTTTTGTTTTGCTACAAGTTTTACTTGTTAGATATATAATTACATGACAATTATGATGTGGTGGATTTACACTAATTTTTATGCAATTGACTAACTCATAGCACCTTAATCAAGTTGAAAGTAACTGTCCCTCAATATTGTCTTTCCAAAAAAGCAAAGCAGATTTTACTGTAGGCATAAGTAATTATGCCAATGAACTCTAACTCAAATGCCACCTCATCTTCTAGTGACAGTTGGGTGGGGGGCATGGTCTTGGGTTCAAGACACATTGTATGCACGTTTAACTTTTTTTTTCATTTAAATTTTTATAAATAACTCATTGCATTGCTAAACGCAGACGGGTGCAACCAACACAACAAATTTATTTCCCTGTTTTCGTTAAATGAACAAGAGCCACCCTCGATCCATACCACCATCTTTGCTTTCTGAATCTCCTCGCTGCCTTCCTCCAAATCTTTTCCCAAGAAAACATCAGAATTCTTAGAACCACGCCCCAACGACAGCACCCTGTCACCTTCTTCGGAATGCATTATTATTCTGTCTAAATGTATTGTTTGAAGCTAGAATTTTTGAATCAAGGATACAAAATAAGCTCATGGTCAAGTTTTTTAGCATGTTTAGCATTGTTCTAGATGGAATGCTTTAGTTACAGTCAATTATCTTGGTATTGCAGTTTAAAAAAAAAAAAAATCCTCAATTGAAAGCTTGGAAGTCAGATGGCCATCATCCTGAGAAATTGTCGCTCATGATTTTAACTTTAAACATTTTGTCAGTGTTTTGCTAGAGTGATGTCAAATAGGATCCTGCATTTTAGTCATAGCTTAAAGTTGTGCACATTTAGTTGTTCTGTGCAGGTTATGGCCTTAAGTTGAGGAAAAAAAAAATTCAAATAGGAAAATCAGGGTTTATTTTCCCCTCATAGTTTAGCGAAGCAATGGAAATGATTCTTAGGTCTACCACTTGTTTCTTCTTTTAATGCATTTTCTATTAATTTCTAATTTTCTAGTGTAAAGCTGGGACATAAGTTTTAAAAATTAGGCTGGCTGGTAGTTAATTGATAATGTTGGGGGCATTACAGAAAACTATGGGGATTAATATATAATATAAGAAACAAGGAGCTGTGACATCATAGCATGTTACTCTAATTAGCAGTTAAGAATATAAAACATGTGCATGTCTTTCTTTTACATGCGTTTAGAGTTTCTGGTTCCCATCTGTACAATTTATATGCTTTGCACAATGCATTCCTGTTACTAGTTGTTGCATTCATTGAACTATTGTGGTGATCACTTGCTTGGAATTGTTTAAGCTGCAATATATCTTTGTTGCCCTTTTCTTTTACATTTTTGCTTTTTTAGATTGAACTTGAAGGGAAAAAATGAGGTTCATACATCAGGATTTTGCTTGGATGATGAATGTTGGAGACTATATGAGCAGAAGGTACATGGTGTTCTGAATCAGGGGTTGAGCAATAGAGCAAAGTTGATTCGTGTTACCTGGAGAAACACATTGTCAGGAGGCAGTATAGAAAATGTATGCAATCAAGTATTAAACTTAAATATCTCATTCCATTGATCAGTTATGTTTTGGATCAACATATCCTAATGAGCTTGCAACTGCAGGGCTTGTCAATATTTGATAGAGAGCCATTGCTTGTTGGAGTTTCAGTGAGCTCTTTGGAGAAAGCTTTTAGGGTTGTTGATATTGGTCCCAATCCTGAAAATAAGGAGGAGGTATTTCAGTTTTTTTTTTGGTTGGGGGGGAATATGTTGTGATATATGCACTGATTCTACTCATGTTTGCTCTACTCATGTTTGCACTAGGCTCTCAAATTCCGAAGGTTTTGGGGGGACAAGGCTGAGCTTAGGAGATTTAAGGATGGTACAATTGCAGAAAGCACAGGTGAGGCATTTATTATGCTACTGTTGGCTACTGTTATTGAAGCTTCGTTTCTTCCGGATGATTTTCATGCATTTTTTAAAGACTTTTGGCTTAGATCAAGTGTCAAGATGATAAACCTAATGATTTTCCCAATTTCATAGTATGGGAAAGTGAGCAGTGGACGAAACATCTCATTTTGAAAAGAATTGCTGAATATGTACTTCTGCGGCATCTTTCTTTGTCAAAGGAGAATATTGTGCATATTGTGGATCAGCTTGATTTCTCTCTGCTTCATGGTGTTGGTGGTACGATATTGAGCACTGAGTACTTTTAGTTTTTGTGAATTATTTTTTCTTCTTTTCTCTTACAACTAATCAATCCCTTGTATATATATATATATATATATATTTGTCAGATCCTATATCATTGTCAGGAAGTTTGCTTCGAGCACTTGAAGTTTTATCGAAGCGCCTGCGTCTTATAGAAGACATTCCTTTGAAGGTATCTAGTGTGCAGCCTATAGACCCAGGTACCTTTTCACAGCTGGGATAGCAATCATTCTTCATGTTTATTGTCTTTATTTTAAAGATTTTTCGTTTTTTAAAAAATTTATAAAGGTAGCTTGGCTCATCAAAATTCTATCAAGAATAATGGTTCCCATTGTTTTATGCATACTTTATTTCGTAATTAAGGTACATCTTGATTGGGCATATCTTTTATAGCCAGTTGCCCTCCCTCTGCCAAGCAATACTATGTGCTTATCATAAATTACTGTAATTACAGCTTTCAGGTTTACTTCTGTCTTCCCTCCTGAACCTCATCCGCTAGCTAATGACAAGGATAATGTTCCAAGGCTACATAAACTAATGCCATCCTGCACTCGGCCTCTGGAAGTTATGATTCAGGCATGATTTCTTGTTGATCAGTCAGGCTTTTTTATGTATTCTTATTATTTAATTTCTGAAAGTTATTATTTGCTTTTATCTAGTTGGAAGGCTCTGGGAATTGGCCGATGGATGACTTTGCAGTTGAGAAAACTAAAACTGCTTTCCTTCTTAAAATTGGAGAAAGGTGGGTTGGGTCAGCCATGGTTTTTTTTTTTTTTTTTCTTCGATAAATTAATTTTTTTGGCTCTCATGGGGAGGGAAAAATTGAGATTCTAACAGTGATCTCAGCTTAATGAGGCATGGTCTCCAGTCCCCTTGAGGTCATATCAGGCATGGGTTCCTTTTCGCAACAGTTGCTATATTCTTTTAAAGAGTTTATCTAATGATACTGCTATGGCAGTCTCCAGAATACTTGGGGGATGAAATGTACTGCTACTGAGGATGATGTGGATATTTTTACTTCTGGATATGTATTTCGTCTTAAAATTTTGCATGAGAGAGGCCTGAGTTTGGTGAGAAAGGAAGGTAAGAACTCTGAGTCTGAAATACATATATACAGGTGTGCTTGTGAGACTAATGTTGTCTAATGAAACCAATGCTATTGCAGTTGGAAGTGACCAAGTTAAGCGGGTCACATCTGTAGACAAGAAACTTTTTTTTCGCAGTCAGCATTCGAGCATGATTAATGGATTACAGGGTTGTTATCCGATATATGTGCCAGTTGTTAGGTGAGCATTTGATTTTGCATGCTGAATTATCTTTCTAGTTTAATCTCTAACTGCACATAACGTGTTTAGTTATTTTGTAGGCTTGCAAAACGATGGGTTGCTTCACATCTATTTTCAACTTGCTTGGTAGAAGAGGCAGTTGAGCTATTGGTTGCGTACCTCTTTTTAAAGCCTTTACCATTTAATGCTCCTTGCTCACGCATAGCTGGATTTCTAAGGTTGGGTATTTGTTCCTGCTTAAAAGGCACCTTAAATGTTAGGAATTGTGTAAATGCTTTCATGCTTGGTTTTGCATATTAAATAAATCATGGAGATTAACTTAAAAAATTATGATGAAATGGATTTACAGGGAACCTTTCTTCCATTGCTTTCTAATATATAACTCCCTGTTGTTGATTGGACTGGAAACAAGTAAAACTATTACCATTGAATTTAATGTTGGTTAATATGAATTATGATGGCTCCATATGTGGTTGTTTAATAAGTGGGTAAGATTATTGTATCTACGAACTATTACAGTCTTCTTGGGCCTCACGCTGTTCTGTCATATGCATGCCAACTTTATTAACAGGTTCCTGCGATTACTATCAGAGTATGACTGGACCTTTTCTGCTTTGGTTGTTGACATAAACAATGATCTGGGCCCAAATGACGAGAAAGAGATAAGTGTAAGTTCTGTAGCTGAGTGAATTAGCACCAAAAAATGTATGATAATTTTGGTACATTTCTACTTAAATCTGTGATCTTATTTTTCACTTAACAGCTATTAAGCGTATCATTTTTTTAGGATAACTTCATGTTGAGTAGGAAAGCTTATGAAGAGAACAAACAAAATGTAAGCACGGCAATGTTCCTTGGTACAGCTTATGACAAGGCATCTGAGGCTTGGACCAGGTTTTCACCAAATGTATCGGTTAGTAGTTCTTTTGGATAGAATTTTGTTGCATAATTGTTGGAAAGATGAAGCTTCCTCAAATATATTCATGCTTGCTATTGTGTCTGTTTTCCCTACACTCTTCTGCTTATTGATAATATTGCTAACTTTCTGGTGGTTCTTCCTCTTCCATTAAGACATGATTTCTGATGTTCTTTTGTATTCTGAAAGAATCTGGCTGGTTTTCTGCAAATATTAATTCAACCATAGAGGACATTCTTTTGTATCATCTAGTAGATTATGTATATGTTAATGATAGACAAAGTGGATCTGCTGCATTATGCAATAGGCCAAAAATTGACTTGAACTTGTGCAATGGTGACACTTTGTGCCTAGGGGCACGCTCAAAACCTATATTCCTGCATCTAGTTCTTGTTTTTTAGTGCTAAATAGAGTTAGATTTATTATGTGTGGTGTTCCTGTCCTATTCCCTATTGACATATGGAAATTGTTTACTCAAAAGGAACTTAAAAGGTTGGTGGCTTATGCTCGAAGCAGTGCAAACTTGTTGACCAAACTCATATTGCAGGACCAGATTGATTTTTATAAGTGCGAGGTGAGTCTGAAACATTTCTCACGTTTTATTGGCTTAGGGCTCTTGGATTTATTTTTATTTTTTTGTGTATGAGTTACAGCGGGATTTTTTACTTGCAGTGCCTTTTCCGAACTCCTTTGAACAACTATGATGCCATAATTCTTCTCCACATGGACAAATTACCTTATCCCCAACGTCTTCTCTTTACTTCTGAACTAAACCTAGGTACATTTCTGCAGCCTTTTTCACTGGCAGTGCTGAATCTTTGGGATAGTAATTATCATAACATGTACATCCTGTGCAGGGAAGCTTGTTGCTCGTGGGAATGGCAGCAAGTTTTTCAATCCCTTCATGTTGCCTGGAGACTTGAAGGGGAGCTTAGAGGAAGTGAAAAATAAGCTATTGGTGAACTTTGATCCATTGAGGTGCTTTGTTGGGGATTTAGAGGCAAGTCTCTTCAATGCTATTACAATAATCTTCAAAGAATGGATCTCCTTTTTATTTACATTTTCTTTGGGCATGTGCAGAAAGAGTTCTCTGACACGTTCAAGGTATGGTATGATTCTCTGGGAGGTGATGCTATTGGCATAACGTGGGAGAAATTTCAATCCAAGGTATACTTGAATACGTCTCCTGAGTAAGAACATTATGCGTTGTTTATAGTTTACATCCTTATCAACTTTAATTCCCTGACCACTGAATTTATTTTCTGCTTCCAGAAACGGAGCCGAGAGGAGGAACCAGGTGAGGAAGCGGGTGAGGAAGGAAAAGATCCAGTTGAAGTATTAAAAGCTGTTGGTGAAGTTGGTAAAGGATTTGTGAGGAGTGTTTATTTTCTGAAGGCCCCAAGGCTGAATTAACCCTCTACTCAAGGCCTAATAGTTCGGAAATCACAAAAATATATTGTTGTAAACTTGTTTTCTTTTTAAATTTATTGGTAAATCGTGGCGTCCCATTTTCCTCATGTCACCACAGTTTTGATTTTTTTTTCCTTTCTGTTTTGGGTTGGGGAGTGAGGTGAATATTGCAATGAAACCCCATTTGGCGAGCTTGGGAAGAATGTGGAAGAGGTAAATTTCTGTGTTAGGTATACTGGTGACTGCAACACACAAGAGTTGAGAAAGTAACCCTCTGTAATATTGGCGGATGTTGCTTTTGTAAAATAAATTTAATGATTTGGAATGGTACTAGCCTACTAGGTGGTTCATTTTCAATTCTACGTGAAAGATATATTGAATGCCAATTATGGAAAAATGTTTGCTATGAATCTCTAACAAATTCACATGGTAATTCACATTTGATAGAAATAGTGCTACATGGACTGGTAATCCATATTTTAATGACCAAGACTTGTAATAAAAATTATAGTACTTCTAACAACACACTTTTTACATTGCCGTTTGAATCATTTTAATTTGTTTTCTAGTTTTCGTATAACTGCTTCTTTGTTAAATAAAGAAAGACTTCCTGAATAACGTTCCGTAGTTGCTAGAATGATAAGTAATGTATTAAAAACCCACTAGCCAAGAAATAGCCTCATTTATCACCGTTCACCGGACTATGGCTGAGTTCGTGGCCAAAAATGCAATCTTACACAAATGGAATAAAGTTTCTATGCTTTGTCGTAGTTGAAACTTTCATCCTTGTAGTTGTGGAATTCTTACACATCATGAGATATGCTCTTAGAATTGAGAATAACTTTTAGTCTTAGTACAAATTAAGTTTTTTGTACCCTCCAATAAGAGGATGACATATAGCATGAAACAACAAAAATGAATTTTATAGAAACACCCTAAACCACCTCTATCACTCATCGGCCCAAACAAAAAAATAAACAAAAACAAAAAACTCCCCATCATCTCCCAATTCTCTCAAGACAAAAATCTCACCGCCACCAGCCAGGCCAATGGCACCCTTCCCACCGCCAAACGCCACCCTACAACACCATCCACACCGTCTTCCACACCAAATGAAAAACTCACATACAGCTTACCTCTAAGTCCTTGGAAAACCCATAAGTTCAAGCACCGAGCTTTGGTTGGTACAAAACCCACTAGTTCGAATTTTTTGATACGGCCATGTTCAAGTTCTAGTATCAAGTTCAACAGTTTTGACCTTTATTGGTTTTCTAGAGGAAAACCCAGATTTTATTCAACCTCTGATTCATCCTCTGAAAATGAGAAAAACCAAAATCCTAGTCATTACCCAAGTCAAAACCCTGATTTCAAGCACCAAGAATTGAGGGACCAATGGTAGACCGTGACCTCTCGGCATTGGCCAATGAGACCAGAGAAGTTTTTGAGGGGAGATGAAGACCATGTATGGTTAAGTAAAGGTATGATGCGCTATATCTGCTGCAATATTTAGACAAACTGTTACTGATGTAGGAGTCATCATCATCATGAATATGCTGAGCAATCGTGATCGGAATAGGTAGGTTTAAAATGAGGAAGTAATAAGGCCCAGTGTGTTCAAATTTAAAAAAAATTAAATAGAACTTGGCTAAAAAATTGATAAGCAACAATCAGTTGTTAAAGTCCACAGCTTTGAAATAATGGATGAAAAACAGATTCAGCTCATGTGAAGGGTTTTGAATAGAACCGTGTTGATATGACCACAGCATCTATAGGGCTTCCCGTATGAATTTTTCTGTGAGAGCTATAGGAAGTCCCATCACGGTATCAGTAGTCCCCACCTGCCAAACATCAAACCCGAGCTTATCTCAGAAGACTTGGGGATGGTGAGTATCAACTCCTAGCATGTGACAATGGGCAATAATTGAACTTATCAAACCCTTGGCCTATCATAATCAAGTCAGTAATTCAGATAAGACCCTTCCATTTTTTTTGTAAGTACGTCCAAGCCAGAAAGGGAAAACAACTAGGCCGAAATAGAGGGGGGAGGTGGATCTTTGTCTCTAAGAATTGAGATGGAGGGAACGGGGGGATATAGGAATGTGGCCACCATTTTTGGCTGTGACCCATTGTGCTGCGTGATGGGTACAAAAGTTTGAATTTTTATTGACATTCCGAGCTTCCCAAGAGAAGGAGGCTGGGATAGTGTCAATGATGTCTGAGATTGTTGGAGAGATCCTCGAGTCTTGGATAAAACTGGGATTTTGTATAGATAGTGCTACAACAAGGGAGTCTCCTTCCAAGATGAAGTGATCAAGTTGGAGAGAGACTGCCAATGCCAATGCTTGATAAATGAGAGAAGTGATCAAGATAGAGGTAATCTTAATCATCCAACATGCCGATGCTTGATAAATGAGAGAATGTGGCAAGAACTGCATTTTTGTTTGCAGAGAACATAAAGAATAGAAAATAAACTTTAATAACTCATCGACAGAGCATATGAAAGGTTTTAACTGGGGATGTGGGCCCACTATTCTGGTAAGTTCTTTGGAGTGGCTTAGGGTGCCAGAAAGAATTGAGTGCCGAGTGGCCTGACCAGATCCTCCAAAGTGGGTGCATGTGCATACATGTTTGTGTTTATGTGTATGTGTGAAGGAGAGATAGAGACAGAGAGAGCTCTGCTGACCACTGCTTCCACAAAAGGCAATGTCATTGGATGTTCCAGCATCAAACCCCCAGCAACATTGAGTGTAATTCCCTCGTGGATCTGAGTACAGCTCATCCATCAAGAAAGTTCATGAACAATATCAGCAAAGCAAGTTGCCTGGAAAAATAATATCTGACAGCAGAAAGAATATGGATGTTAAGAATTTTACCAGGCTATCAATGGCCTCATCTGGTATGTTATAAAAATAAACCTGTACACCACACCCACGAATATTAGTCTTCCAAAGCTGATTATAGAGGTATCTTCTCCAGGGAAGGTAACAAGATGCTCAACTCAGAACCTCTAATTACAAACCTAAACAGAAGTTATTGCAAAAAAATGTGAACATTGAAAGTACCATGATGTCAGAACTTCTATAACGAAGTATTATGATTTTTTTTTTGTCTTGCATGAAACTAGGTATTAAAATAACTTATTTCAAACCATAAAGATTGATCATATGTGCTCGACCCATGTTAGTTTGAACAAGTATCTAACTAGATAGACTCAAAAGAATGGGAACAAAATATAATAAAAGAGTACCAGTGGCTTTTTCATATTTAGATAAATGCAATTTAAGATGTCCTAAGAGCAGGTTGGCTTAAAATCATTTAATTGTCACTCATCACAAAGAGCACAGCTAAAATAAAAGTGCTAGCAAGCTGTACCTCTGCTCTGTCCCATCCACCTTTTCTTTTTCCAGTCTTAAGATTGGTTACAAGAACAGATCCTACCACAGCTGCCTGACCGCCAGAATATCCTGCAACCCACAAGTATGTAACCATCAAATCCAGCTTAACTTATTAACGTAAAAAGGTGAGAGTGAAGCCCATTAAGCAAACCTTTGATAAACTCCCGTGCTTCTTCCTTGCTTGATGGTTTTTCCCTGATTATCCCTTCATACACCACCACCTCAAAATCAATTAGATGGAGCAGTAAGAAATAACCTTGAATAAGCTCTACATGCCAACAATACAAAAGACAAAGATGCTCTATTAATAGTAGTCCACAACTTTAAAAGCATAAATGCAAAAGGTCAGTTTTAAAAACAGAGGTAGATTCACGACTAGAGATGTGGCTTATGGGCTATCTTTTAGAGGTCCGAACCAATGCCAATTTTTTTTTTTTTTTTTTAAAAAAAAGGGTCATTCAGGCATTGCCTAAGAGAGGGTATAAGGATCTAGTCTATGCAACAATAAGGTACATTATCAATCAGGCAGTAACTAAAGAGGAATCAAAACATACTGTATCTGCAGTAATTAACAGTGTTGCGTGAGCATCCTCCTTAAATTGATCAGTACTTTGGAGCCTTGATACAATGGCATCTGCCTAATAAGAAAATCAAGATAAGAACGTTTAGTGAAACTTCTCGTCAACAAACGAGTCCAAAAGACAAACCAGGTACTGAAAATCAAAGAAACATTGGGAACAGATGATGTTCACAAGATGAAAACAAGGTGCTGAAAACATTTTAACATACGTAAACAGAATTATAGAGTTTAGCTACGAAGCCATGATTTAGTGAAGAATGAGGTGTACTAACCCATGCGGCCATGCCCCAACACAAACTAAGTTTTTCTCCAATGTTTTGTACAGCCCACCAGAATTTGTTCCAATTGCTATTTGAAGTCATTCTTTATTCAAGTATTTCACCTTGTATCTCTCAGTTAATCTCATCTTTCCTCACAGCATGTCTCTCTTTTTCCCCTTAATATCATTAAAAATCCTTGACATTGTCTGAGGATGATAAATTGATAATTCAGAGGCCATTTATAACATATAGGTCGTGTCTCCTAGACATAGTTTTCCTCCAAAATGAACTATTAATTTGACATCTGTACTTAGAGCATCTGATTCTTACATGCTCTGTTAATCCTATTAAAAATGTGAGAATCACATGCTCTGATGACAAATATCTAATTCTTCCAACTTAGTTTGGATGAAAAATGTGACAATCACATACCCTTCTCACGTGAATTTACCATAAAATATACAAACATATGCACAATATTAACACCAGGTTTTAAATGTTTGCAACACGTTGAGCTCCGATTCCTAGTTATTATAAGTCATAAATCTCATCCAAAAGAATCAACAGCATCTACATTATACTAGTGAACCATGTATTACTTACTAGCCGTACATCCCTTAGATATTCATCAGCGAAAGAGAGTAAACAATTACGTCATACCTTCGCTTCGGCTAGAGCCATTACCAAATCTTCTGGCTTTTCCTTCCTAATAACTTTCTCATCTATGTCTGCAGTCTAATTCATAAGCCAAGTTAATCCTCTATAGCTCCACCCTAAAGAAAGAAAAAAAATAGGGTTTCCATTACTATAAACCATACCATTATTGCGAACTCATACCCCATCTCGGCTAAAATTTGTCGGCGAGCCATCGATGACGAACCCAAGATTATCTGCCATTAAACATCAATTTCATGCTAATTCAACTCTTTTGGACCCGTTTGTTTCAGTGAAAACTAAAAATCAGGTAAAGAGAAGACAGAGATAGGCCAAATTTGGCTACAGTGCATGTAATTTACCTTAAATGCGGAACTGTTCATAGCCATCTCTCTCACACGCGCCGCTTGTAGATGCGATTTGCGTAGTGCTCGAAGAGTTCGTATACTTTTGTCTTTAAATATGATATTTTTCACACTCATTTACTACATTAAATGTCTTAATAGGTGACATACTAGATTTTCTGTCTTATAATGTCAACCATTTAAAAAAAATAAAACTATAACTTACTTAAAATAGCGGTGTGACATAAATATAGGAAATGAGTTTGGAGATAAGCATTACTCTTATCATTTACATGCTAGTAAAAAATAACAATTTTTAACCTGATCCCCATGACCACGACAATGAAAAGGACGTTGTGTTGTGTTATCTTCGTTGTTAGATGAGAGGTCATTCTTTTCTTTTTCGCATATGTATCCATGCTCTTGTGAATGAACATATGGGCATTGCCTCAAAATTAGGACTGCCAATTTTTTACAAATATCTTAAATTTGATATAAACTTATTGACTCAATACGAAATTAGTAATAAAGTTTAGGGTTCTAACAATCTGATATATTTAATTAAATAAGTTATATTATAATTATTTAATTTATATAGCCTTATTATCATGTCTCGACTCTCGACACAACCTGAGTATGATTTCAATTTTACTAGAGTATTGTAAACTCAATGTTACTTCTATAAAAGACAATTCATTAAAATAATAATAATAATGTTAATGATCTTTGCTTTTAATTTGATGACTAATTTTTGTAAGAAAGAGAGCAAATAAGTAAGCACAACTACGATTGATCTTCCTTGGTACACATGTAGGACAGAAGAAAAGCTTATTACATTCAAGCAAAGGTAAAATAGTAGCAAAAATGAGAACCGTCAAAGGCTGTTGGTTGTTAAATGCCAGATACTTTTAGAGGATAAATGGAACTTGTTTCTAGCGTTGGGAATTATTCTTAGGTTCTTCAACCTGCAGGAAAAATAAAAAATAAAAAAAAAATTCAGAGTTGTAGGTCCTTACTCAAAATTATAGGCAAAACACTGATCAGTCCATGTTAAGATTCATGTAGAAAAAAGGAAAAAACTTCAGAGCATAGAATCTATTTGTGATTTTCATTTGGGTAAGGGGCACGACTTATTATTAGAGCGGGGATTGAGTTCGAATTATATCTTTGTAATTCACTTTTCAGCTTAATATTTTGGGATAATCAATAATCTTAAAAAAAAAAAAAATCTAGAGCCCATATAATTTTTTTTCTAAAGACTGCTAGTCCTGAAAGGCTAGAGGAGAAAGTGTGTTACCTCTCTTCTCATCATTTGTTAGTGTTATTTAATCCACTGCTTCCTCCAATTTTCCTGTAATTAGGAATAGGCACCTTCCCTGACTCAATGCACTTGATGTCCTCTAAAAGGATCTCATACTGCCTCTTCACTTCCTCTTCAGTTGTCCCTCCAATCACATTTGCAATATTCTGCCAACGGTCTGGTGTTTCCTTGTGATATACTGCCAAAGCATTTTCAAACACTTTGTGTTGCTTTGCCGTCCAAGTCGTATTGGAGTTGGTGGAAGAGAGTGATGTAGATCCCATTTCTTTAAGCTGAGATACCAAAGCAAAGAGAAGGTGTTGTGAATGATGGGTTTTGGAGACAGAATGAAAGAGGAAATTGAAAGGAAAAACCCAAGGCTGGGAAGATTTGTGGGGAGGGAAGCTGGTAAGACAGATAGGGGGAAATATGGGTGAAGACTCGAGTCAATGGAATGCGGATGATGAGGAAACACTTCACAAAGAAAAACTGGAAACTCGTCTGCAGAGTGTACGTTAAAATAATTTAGAGTCTTATAATATGATTCCTAATGTTTCCAAAGATGGTCAATTCCTTCATTTTCAAGTCTTCATTAATATAATACGAGTGGTATATATGTTCGTATATAGTATATTTAATTTAAAATAAAAGCATGTGGGGTTTCCAAGTATTAAATTCATTAAACAATCTTGAAAAAGATTAACCCACTAACCTGTAGTTAAGCTCCCCAGCAGAAAAATTAAAGTGAGAAGTCAAAAAAGGTCCCACCGAGACTTGAACTCGGGTTACTGGATTCAGAGTCCAATGTCCTGACCACTAGACCATGGGACCGCCGTTGGTTGGATTAATGACAACCTTTTTACTTGTTTACTAAGCCAACAATTTGAACGTTTTCGCTCCCTCTTTGATTTATGGTACCGCTTTAGACAATTGGCAACTAAGAACCGCCCTCAACTCAATACAATTGCCAACGAAAAAAAGCTAAAAAATATATATATATATATATATATATATATATATCGAATCCCAATCCAACTATCAATAATTAAACATTTTTAATCAGATTAAAGAAAGCACACATATATAATCAGATATACATACCCCTGGTGACCTCCACCGGCGGTGCAGAGAGTGAGGAGAGCTTAATTTGAATGATGTGGCGAAGAAGCTTCAGCAGCAGCGCTACGAGCGCGTTGAAGGACAAGAAATGGGACGCGCTAGTCATTGGCGGCGGCCACAACGGCCTCACAGCTGCTGCCTACCTCGCACGCGCCGGCCTCTCCGTCGCCGTCCTCGAGCGCCGGCACCTCATCGGCGGCGCCGCCATTACCGAAGAACTCGTCCCCGGCTTCAGGTTCTCCCGTTGCAGCTACCTCCAGAGCCTCCTCCGACCTTCCATCATCAGGTAAGTCTCAAATTATTACGATAATCAAATTTGGTTAATTGCAATCAATCAATTTAATTAATTACGCAACTGTGTTTGTTTTCTTTGATTGCGCTGGATGGAAAGGGAGTTAGAGTTACGGCGTCACGGATTGAGGCTCTTGAAGAGGAGTCCGTCCTCGTTTACGCCTTGTTTGGACGGTCGTTATCTTCTACTGGGGCCTGATAAGGACCTCAATCGCTCAGAGATTTCGAAGTTCTCGGAACGAGACGCCGATGCTTATCCAAGGTTCTACACCGTGATCTCGCTCAGTTCAATGTTAATTTGAGTCGCCAATTTAATCCAACTTTCTGAGAGTGTCAAATTAAAAAGTCTTTTAAAATTTCAAATAAAAAGTTGCTATTAAATGCGCCTTCCTTTTCTTTTCTTTTGTTTTTGACGTAGCGGAAACGATAAAAAAGAAAAGAAGAACAGCGTCTTCAATTCTAAAACGTAACAGGCTGAGAAATTAGCTTTGAAAAGCAAAGAAACTCTGAAATTTTACTAATATTCAAAAGCTCTCTTCTTCAATACAGTCAAATTTGGATAAAAATTAACTACAAATCGGTTTGTAGCTAATTCCTACAAACCAGTCTAATAAAACACCTGTATTCCTAAAGCATGTGAGAACTTATTAATGCTATTAAAAAAAGAGAAATGAATTGTGTCAATATTTTTCCTATATTTTCTTCATCTCATCCTACAAATCAACCATTAGATTTGTACACTTATGTGTTGAAAGGAATTGCTTGGGCAATGTTCGGAGGTTGTCCTACATCAGCTTTTATGTTCTCTGATCATGAATGGTATAACAAAGACTCAAGATTCCAATTCAGTACCCCTTGCTGATACCATGTAAAAATCACTGAAAATGATTGGAAATGGTGTATGCAATCATTTATTTAATATTCGAACAAAACTTTTATAAACTATGTTGAGCATTTTTCTTTCCATAATATGCAGGTATGAAAATCAGCTAGAGAACTTCTGTAAATTAATGGATCTGCTTTTGGATTCAGCCCCTCCTGAATCTTTGCAAGGCGAGTCGTCTTTTAAGGATAAGTTCAAGAATAGAATGCACATATCAGCTTTTTGGGCTCGTTGTCTGCGGCAGGCTGTAGCCTTGGGCCAGAAAGATATGGTGTAAGAGTTCTTGTTCTTGATGTGTAGTCGTTTTCCTCTTGTGTTAACACTTTGCTTGGTGGTTTATATGTTACATTTAACTACAAATGACATTTCCTAATTGGGAGTCTCTCTTATATACTTCATGTGTACTTGGATTGCGCTCCTTTGCGCTTTCTAACAAGATTGAATTAATTATTTAAAAAAAAAAAATTACAATTGGTATAATAGGGGATTTACTCTAGTTGAGTCCATGAGGATTCCATATATTGAATGATGTAAAAATTATGAACTATGGTCTCAACCATTTTATGATATGTATTTATTCGCTTTTGACAGGGACTTTATGGACCTTTTATTGTCCCCGGCTTCAAAGGTTTTGAATAACTGGTTTGAGGTTGTCACTAAAATCTTCATTTATTTGAATTTAATCCTTTAAATTTACGGACTGTAATTGTCAAGAAGATATATTATTTCCATTTGTGTCAAGAGTGAAGTTCACTTTTCTGTTTTTATTTTTATTGTTATTTATAAGTAATCAAAATATCTTTAAATGTGAAAGGCGCCCCGGTTACACATGAAGTATATATAAGAAAACACCTAGCTAGAAGGAGAAAAAAGTGCAAGAAAATATTGATAATTAATTACCAAAGGAGTAACAAAAGCGGCTGTCCAAAGATATAGAGTATAGAAAAATAAAGACTTAATCTATTCCAAAGTCTTCTCACAGTTTTCAAAACTTCTATTTTTTCCCTCCATAGACACCACAAAAGGCGCGAATGCACCATCTTCTGCACAACAACACTTTGAGCGCTACCGGCAGTTCACCAACATGCATGTAAGTCGACTACTAGTCTAGGCATAACCCAAGACAGCCCAAATCGACTAAAGAAAAAAATCACATAATGCACATGAAACCTCACAATGGAGAAAAAAATGGTCCAGAGACTTATGCAGTTCACCCCTACTCATCAAATAATGCCCATTTCTCATAGTTCACCCCTACTCATCAAAGGGTTTTCCTAAAGGTTTGGAATATACCCTTTTTGGGGCCATAATTTAGGATGATAATGTTCTGATGGGGCTTATGCAGTTTTATGTTTATCAGTTTATCGAATGTGTATTATTGATTTTGCTATTTACAGACAGGTGTTCTGAAGGCAACCCTTGGAACAGATGCTGTAATAGGAACTACGGTAAGATTTATTCTTAAAAAAATCGAGCAGCATTAATTTGAGCAATTATTCATTCTATATAATACAAATAGACATGCGCACACCCTCAAAAACAATATGTCACTCTTTCTGCTACATTATAAGTATTAATGTACCATTGACCTCCTAAAATTCTGCAGGCAAGTGTCCATACACCAGGGAGTGGATATGTTTTACTTCATCACGTGATGGGAGAAACCGACGGTGATCGGGGAATTTGGTCGTATGTATCTCTAACGATGGCTTGAAGTGTAATTTGTTCATCAAAGAAATCTAAAATTCATCAATTATCAGTAGCCAACTATTATTTTGTATACTTGAATGCCAAGGAAAATGAAGCAGTGATATATAATAATTCTAGTCTAACTGCATGGGGCTAGTTAGATGGCAAGAAAATAGGGCCTAGCACAGGATAGCAACGTCATAATTGGTTTTGGAAAGCGGAAGAAAGGGATGCTGCATCCTGTAATAACTTGATGACAAATAAACTTGATCATTTGGGTAAAATTCTAAAAATATGTGTGACATTATGTTTTTGAGACTTCCATCAACTTCAGCAAACTTCACATTTGGAGTGAAATTTGCAGAAACAATGCAGCATTTTGCATCTCTAAAGCATTATATATGTTTCTTAAGATCATATTCCATGCCCATTTGTTGGTCAAGATTAATTTAGTACCTTTCAGAAAAATCCCAAATTAATGTTTTCTGATTTTCTCATTAAGCTTGGTAGTTATTGAGTTACCCATCATGTGTTTAGATTTATACAAGTATGACTTATTGCTTCAAGCCCTTCTTAGAGAACAGGTGTACTTGAAAACCATTGTTTCCTGTAGGTATGTGGAAGGTGGGATGGGTTCAGTATCCTTGGCTATTGGTAATGCTGCTAGGGAACATGGGGCTCATATTGTCACAAGTGCAGAGGTATAATATGTCTGGAATCACTCCTAGAAACTGTGTCAAATTTTGAAAAATTTGTGTGCATGTTTCAGATAAATTGAAATAATGGAATGTATTGAAACGGGTGGGCAGTTATGGCATCATGGAAATACTGTTCACAATTTGATCTTTGGATTTGTTCTGGTAATATGTTGAAAGTTGCATTACTTGATGCCTCCATTGGTATGTCAGCATGCGGAGGTTTTGTCCTATTGCTCGTTATGAATCTGAGTGCCTACTGGGAGAAAGACCTAGAGCTTGGGACCTTTTTCTAACTAGTGACCAAAGTAGAAGTTTAGAAGTGTGGATTTGACCATCAAGTAGGTCTCTTATTGCTTCTGGTCAAAAGAATTTAGACAATGGTACATCAAACACCCCTAAGAATTCAGATGACAATGATGTGAATGCGGAATTTAAATGTGATATTCTCTATATATTCTTTAATTCAGGGATCACTGTGAATTAGACTAGGAGTAATTCATCTCAAACAATTTTCTTCTTTGTTTCTTTAATATTCTTCAGCTTTTGTCTTCATACTTTATGGGGCTATTTTTTGCTACCATTGACTTTTTCACATTTGATATTTAGGTTTCGCAATTGTTGATTGAAGACTCTGGTGCAGTGAATGGGGTTAGTTTGCTATTTGGCTTTCCTCAATGAAGCCAGTTTCAAAGCTTGGCTAAACTGATTATTCTACACTTGGTTAACATCATTTAGGTATTGCTGGCTGATGGTACACTGGTGCATTCTTCAATTGTTTTATCAAATGCAACACCTTATAGAACTTTCATGGTATAATTTTCATCCTGCTCATTTATTTTGTAAGTACCATAAACATACACATGTGATATTGTAATTATAAGAAAGGCATTTAGATTAAATTTCTGAACCCTCTCTTCTGCATGGATTTAATGTTGATCATGGGTTTTGCTCGTGTGACACAGGATTTTGTGCCTAAAAATGTTCTTCCTGATGATTTCATGCAAGCTATTAAGTATTCTGACTACAGTTCTGTAAGCTCCCTGTATGACTTTATTTACAATTAGACAGTCCGTGCATTCACCTTCTATTCTGTGTCACTTTGTCTGATATATTGGAATGCTTAGGTAGAAAAACACACATGCAAACAGCTTCTTGTGTAGTGTAGTCTATTGAAGAAGACTGATGTAACGTGCAATTCTATAATACTTGAGATTTTATCATCAATTGAACTTGGTCCAATTGTAATACATGATTGATTGTGGGATGAGGCTATGATCATTGGTAAAGGCTTGAGGTGTTTGCTTTCATCATAGTGTTATTGGGCTCAGTTGTCTAAGATTACCATCCTACTTTTCTTTCTACGGACTATCATTACCAAAAACCATTGGTTTATGTTGCTTCGCAATAAAGAAAATGTTAGCAATCTATCAGCCTGAAGGATATAGAAAATTATGGTTGACAGAAACTAGGACCGTGTAGTAAATGAATTAAGATGGATAAAGTAAATATCACAAGAAGCTTGAATCAGCTAAATCCTCTGGTGTGCTGTGTACTTTGTTATCCTCTGTAAAAGAGTCTGCAGCAAGATCCCATATCATCTCATGAACTTGAAAGTACTACAAAATTCCATCATTCTTGGAAGTCTTAAAATCTTGAAATCTGCACAAAGTTTACAGTAGTTTGTAATAATGGTAGCATCATTTCTAGTACATGCAAATTGCCAAATGAGCATATAAAGCAAATTGTGAATTGTTGCGGAACTTCTTTCCTAGTACTTTAAGTTACTTCCACTGTATGTGGCTCGCATCTACTGAAACAGGGAACTACAAAAATAAACTTGGCAGTTGATAAATTGCCCCAGTTTCAATGTTGCAAGCTAGGCCATCCTGATGCCGGTCCTCAGCATGTTGGCACCATTCATATTGGTTCTGAAAGGTGTGTGCTACTATCTCAGCTTAAATAATATCTGGGTTCTTGATCCTTCTTTTTTTTTTTTTTCTTGTTTGATCTATGAGACAGTTAACTAAGAGGTCATTTGGGAGTCAATATTGTTGATCTGTAATTTTGGGCCTCGGAGCCCAAGCCTGAATAGAGGAGATGAATCATAAAATTGACAATGCACTAAAGTTTGTGCTTATTCTTTGGCAATTTGTTTTGAATAGGGTGAAAGGTATAGCTGAACTGAATAGCTGACCCAAAAATATTTGATGACAATAGTACTCTGTTTAGATGCACATTTAACCTGCTATCGCATTGGACTAAACTCATCTAAAGTGGTTCAGTTTTTGTTAATTTTTTGACTTTGGAAGAAGGGGAGTGTCTGGTGGACGATTGGCTCAAAATTCTGCTGATTCTCTTACCACCAACATCAAGCAGGTTGAAAAGGCAGAAGAGAGTTTATGCAGCTAACCCAATAACTGTACGGGTAGGGCTGAGCATGCTAGTAGACATGGCGGCTGTTGCAGTTATGGGATCAACTTTTGTTGACCCGTTTGGATAACATTCCTCACATGCTGTTCCCCTTCCCAAACATACTATAACAACATGAAAGTGAGTGGTAGCCTAAGATGAGAGTGAATGGTAACAGATTTATTTGAACTGTCTAGTTCTATCATTTAATGGTCAACTACCTTCAAAAGTTGAGTGATCCTGTCAATCTTCAATATAAAGGGTTCCTACCTTTAACTTTAGATCTCAATTGTGCACCTTAACCTTTATTTGTGACATGTAGTATTTGAATATAATCCCATGCATTCTGATTCCTGTTCTATCGCTCTTCTCAAGTATGGAGGAGATTCATGCAGCCTGTCAAGATGCTGCCAATGGATTACCATCACGAAGACCAATTATTGAGATGACCATTCCCTCTATACTTGACAGGACTATATCTCCACCTGGTACTTTGTCTTTGAGGCATTTTTGTTATCTTATTCCTCGTAACATTTTTATGTATGTTGTTAAATTGATGGGTTCTGTGCACTTACATGGTTTTCTATACCAAAGGCACAGAAAGTGCAGTAAAGCTCCAATTCTCCGTTCACTCTCATGTTGGTCATGAAAAAGATATCCTACCAACTGATATTTAGCTTCTTACTCTTCTAGCAATCACACACACACACAAAAATTTTCCTGTTTAGCCTGCCTTTGATTAATTTGCAAAATGCATCTCTCATATTCTTTATATAATTTTAATTTATGTTTATGTATTTTTACGTTGTAATTTTCACATCAAACCTTCTGCCTGTTGTTGTTAGTCGATCAAGCTAATTGTGTATCTTTTTCTCCTTTATAGATATATTCAAAGTAAGATGATGTCCTAGAATAAACCTGAAATATTCTTAAATAAAAATGGAAAAGAAGAGGAATAGACTAGTAACTAGGATTTCCCCTATAAGCTATTGTGTTAAAACCAAACCACTTTGCGGGAAAGCCATATTTTCAATGATTTTTTCTACATTTTGTTTTTCGTAGTAATGATGTTCTTTCATGGTATGGACTAGGAGCATGGTCTAGAGTTGTTTTCATTCCACTTTTCTGCTTGCTCATTTTCCCTTCACGGTTCTCCTTTTTGAATTATTTTTATTGTCATAGATATTTCTATTTACTTTTCCACCAAGTATTTCCAAATCTCTTATTAAGCTCTACTGTATCAGCCTGGAAAGATTTATCTGTATAAAATTTGATTTCAATAGCACGCTGATAGAATCTTTTTTTTTTTCTTTTTTTTCCCCTAGGTAAGCATGTGATCAATCTGTTTATTCAATACACACCCTATAAACCATTGGACGGTAGCTGGGGAGATCCTGCTTATAGAGTAAGTTATATTTTAGAAATTGACGCACTGATATCCGTATTGCAATTGCTTCCTCTTTCCTTTTAGAGAGTCTCCAACAAGGATATGTATTTCAGCTATTCAAAAAGTACAATTTTTTTATTTTTTTTATTTTAGCTACTATTTTTTCAATACACACCAACATATTATCTATTCTCATATCTACTTTCTTTAAATATTATTTATCATTCCATTTTTATTATATTCTTGCCAACACTTATATTTTCAGACATTCATCTTTTCTATCATTAATATTTTACCAACGGCCATATTTTCTAACGGTTGTATTTTCCAATGGTCGTATTTTTCCCAACGGTCATAGTTTTTTTTTTTCTTTCAACGGTCATATTTTCTTAGGGTTATATTCTCTCAATATAAATCAGATTACTAAGCCATAAATAGGGCAAGCTATTATAGTGTTTCATACATCAGAAATACCATCTCCTTTTCACAATACTGTTAGCTTTTTCTTAATACCCCAACAAACAAACCCAAACAACCAATCTTGCAGACTCATTCAAAAACCCAATCAAAATCAAGAAAAAACAAATTTAAGAACACTCACATATTGAGAAACTAAGAGAGGCAGACGAGTGTCTTCAGAGCTACACATAGCTCCTCAGTTGCCTCTTCTGGCTTGACATCCATGTGAATACCACTACTATGCCCTATATTTCCTCACCCCTTTCCCTTTTTCCCCAATAATTTCTACACCCAAATCCCCACATTTTCCTCATTTTCTTTCTTTTTCCCAAGAATTCAATCCTGGAATCTATTTTCCAATTCTATGTCTGGGAAAAATGGCCTTTTGGGAAGAAAACTAGATTTTGATCAAGGAGGAAAGAGAGATGACATGATCAGAGGAGGAAAGGGGAGCGACAAGGAGAGATGAGAGAGAGAGGATTAAAAAATTGGATACATAAGCAACAATGATTGTTCAAATATGAAGCACTGTAGCAAAATGTGTGTTTTTACAGAATTTGGAGATAATCTGCTAGAGGGGACTTTGAGGCCTTATTAGTTAAATTAAATTTTTATAGAATTTGGTATTTTGGCTATGCTGTTGGAGATGATCTTACATAAAAACGTATTCATGATTCATCATTTAGAGTTCTTGTTTGGTACCACATTAGTTAAATTTTGCCTCTACTGATCTATAAAATATGCTGGATGGCAGATCTTCACTGTTCCTACTAATCCTTGGATAACTGACTATTATTTTCTTTGTAGGACTCATTCGCTCAAAAATGTTTCACCTTGATTGATGAATATGCCCCTTCATTCAGCTCGTCAATTATTGGCTATGACATGTTGACTCCACCAGATCTCGAAAGGGAATTTGGCTTAACAGGTACTTCATAACCACCAATTTTGGCCTAGGAATTTAGGCAGATGTTCAAGCAACTAAATTTAGGGTCTAATTGGCGCTCTATGAAATTGTTCAAAATTACGATTCCTTTTCCAAGTTTATTGCAGTAAGAATTGGACTAGGATTGTGATTCTAGTGTTTGAGTGACAAATATTTGGCAGCTGAGTCGAAATCCTAAATGAAAGAGTAATGCTACTTTTAATGCCCATTGCACACTAATTGATGTGACATATTTTTAGTGGCTTTTTTTTTTCTTTTTTTTTTTTCGTTTTTAAGTGGCTCTTATAGAAACTACTTAAAACACGTCACATTAGTCAGTATGAAATGAGCATAAAAAGTAGCATTACTCTAAACGAAATTATTAGTTCTTGCTTTGAAAAGAAAAAGAGTAGTTAAATGCATCACAATTTATTGGTCAAACATAAAAGGGGTTTATTCATTGTTAGCTTCAGTTGAACAGTTAAATAATGTTGAAAAGTGTCTGCATTAAATCATCAGAAATATAGTCCGTGGAAATAGGAATTTTTGAGATCTTATTATTAGTATTGTTCTTCTTCCTCAGATGGACGAGCTTGATAAGTTGTTACCTCTGACTCTTATCCTTAAAGATTAACTTTTCTGCTCATTATATAATTTCACGAAGTTCCTATTTTTTATACAATTCTAACATTATAATATCTCATGAAATCCTCGGTTCTTAAATGATTTTCAACAGGAGGAAATATCTTCCATGGTGCTATGGGATTGGATTCTCTCTTCCTCATGCGACCGGTAAAAGGATGGTATGTTAAGTATTATTAAATTATTAGATTATTAAATTAATTATTTTCGATTAGTTTAGACTTTTAAGATAATTGATAATTTAACATGGCAAATCATACAAAATATATATAATGACTTATGTTAATTTGGAAACAAAGGTCAAATTATAGGACTCCACTCCGAGGGCTGTACCTGTGTGGGGCTGGCGGCCATCCCGGTGGTGGTGTGATGGGTGCACCAGGACGTAACGCTGCACAGGTAGTTCTTCAAGATGTAAAGAAACATTTGAATTGATATACGGGATCATTCGCAGCAATACGGCCTTAAGGCCTTTAATGTTTTTAATTTCTTTTATCCTTTCGGTAGGATTTTCTTTCATTTATTTTATGGGTACCCAATTTTCTAGTTGCATCTTTATACAGCAGAATAAGAACGGCAGATCAAATTGCCTTTTGTTTTTATCTCCCTCAGACGTATACAAATAGATTGGAGATTCGTAACTTCAAAATTTGGATATTTAGGATGAGGCCAATCAATTTACCCCAAATTGGTTATTGGAGGGTGGCTGAACCACCCATCGTTAGAGTGGCCAAGCTATTCATTTATAGGAGCGGTATTCATATGTTGAGTCATATTGATACACATGTATAAGGCTAAATATGTTAATCTGAAATTGACTTGGATTAGTCTACTAAACCCTTACACAATCCATTTAAATTGGTAGGTGATACAATCTAACATGCACAATCCATTTAATAAAGAGGTCGTGTTGGACTGACCCAATCCGATCCGATCCCCACAACCTGTTTAATTACAAAATTTTCAATTATTGAGCATGAAGATATCATTTTAAACAAGATATTGGTAAAAGAATTCTCAATTATTACACTCAAAGTTTTCTCATATGCTTTCCCAATATGGGCAATGAATGGTCCAGGACTCCAGGTAGAGGGTATTGCACCAGTCGAATCTCAATCGAACTCATGCAGTCGTGAACTAGACTATTGAAAAGTTGCATAATATGAGATGACCCAAATTTTTTTATTAAAAAAAGAAAAAAAGAGGAAAGTTAGAAATAAGAGCAATTCTAAACCAATCTGTAATTGCAGAACAGAAAATACAATCTTTATCGATTTGTAATACTTAAATCGAACAACGTTTAAACAATGCAGGCCAATCAGATTAGATCCAAAGAGCAATCTGGATCAACAACGGAATGCAGGGGATGGTACACACACCGGGTTTCAATATTTATAAGCTCATAAATGGAACATTTACCTCCATAGACGATTTACAGCGATAATTATAACAACTCAATAAATCGCATTCTATCAAGAGCAAAATTTGAATTATTGCTGATCATCTCAACAGCTCACTTATGAACCACATGCTATCGAGTTCGCCAACCAGAAACAGATTTGGGGACAAGGCTGATAGAATTGGAGGCAGTTTCTAACCTGCATCATGTATATGCACAACTTCCAATAAGTAATCGATATGCATGTACAGGCAGAGACATACAACAGCGAAATCTTATCCCCTCTATGCACACGCTCACATGCAAACCCCACACATGCCACACAGAGAGAGAGAGAGTGAGAGAGAGAGGGCACTTTGATATTTCTTCAATAGCCTTCATAACTTCCGTAGAACTTGTTTCCAGCACTTGGCCTCCAAAAATGATCTCATCTATAATAGTATGCATCTGCACCAAACAGAGGACAATAAAAAATTTGAAGCCTAGGCCCAGTGGAGATTTTGCACATATTTATTCTTGGGAAATATAAGACTAAGAAACAAAAGCAATGGTCTGAAATCATTATAACTTTGCTGATTCAGAATCTAATTCAGTTTGGCTTAATTTGTGTAAAGCTACTAACATAAATTATAAGGAAAGACATTGACCCCTTCAAAGAAAACCTCCAGCAGTAACATAGAAAATCTACATGGAGAACTGCATAACATTCGTTCTCAGAATTTAAAGAGAGACAAACCTTGCAATAGTTGAACACTAAGTCGAGCTCGCATACATTTTTAAAGCATTTGTCCAACGTTTCCACAAACACTGAAGGCATGAGGTAGGAGTAAGCATATAATTTAATCAAAGCAACAATCAGGCAAAACACGTATGTGTATGTACACGAACAAATAAGCAATTCACTGTTACACCTGGCTTATATAATATATGAATACATGACGAGCATGTTCTGTTAGCAGTGGTTAGGATAAACTTCACCATGGCCCAACAAGTAATTGACAGCTATAATTTAAGACTTAGTAACCTACATAATCATGGAGATAAACCTTAAGAGAAGTAAATCTTAATTTCAGACAACAGAAAATTTGCTCAAGTAAATTTTTCAAATTTACTTTCAATCATGCCTAGTTGGTCTTAGTACAACTTCCCCACTGTACAGAGGCAGAAAATCAAATAACAGAAGAGCTTGAAAATTAGATAAGTTAACAAAGATGGATATTGGTTCCATCATAATCAAATCCAAAATACAAGACCAAGAACTTTTATTGGTCTTAAGGCAAAATTATTTCTCACCACTAATGGCTTATACAAAGAATGTTGGAAGTGAATGATTATCCAAACTTAATGTTTTCCATGGTGGAAAACTAACCACAATAATTCAAAGGATAGACATAAAGGGACAAGACACATAACCAAATCATTATTCCCCGACAGATAATTTATTCTCACTCTTTCTATATATTCTTTCTAGAATAAATTGGGGAAAAATTAAATACTTTCACATGCATCATGCATGAAGAACAAATTTCTCAACAAACTAATGACCAAGAACTCCTCGGATTAGTATTATTAATTAGAGAAACTTGCCGCATTATTGTGCTCTCTATGTTAAGTCTACATTTGCAATAACCAATTTCTGACAAAGTTGCAAAATCGATTAACTGCTATCCTGATTCTCAAACTGTCATATGTTCTACACAAACATCGAATGCCAGAGATAGTATAGCAATGCACAATGGTCAATGCAGAGTGAATGACTCGAAAACATACCTTGTATCAAGTCAAGCATGGCAAGCTCATTTTCAGAACTATCAAAAACTAAAACAAAGTACAGTGTTGCATAGTGCTTGTACACAAGACGGCTATCCTGCAGAGGATGCAAGTATTGTTTTGAATAACACGAGCATTGCTAATTGATGTAAGAGCTAAAAAATTCAAAATTAACAATAGAACGAGTAAATATTCCCTCCGTCTTATGCTGTTCGCCTGTTAATCCATTCTGGAATCTCCCGAAATATTGTCCACTTTGAAAATTCAATTTGGATAAACTCCCTACTTTACACCTAAATTTATTTGAAAATTTAATACGTTTTATTCATTTGCTTTATTTGAGCTTAAAGTGAGGACGGTAGTTTTGGAAATTTATACATTTTTATTTGAAATACAATGCATTAAAAAGTAGGATTATAAACAGAAAGAACAATATGAGGAGCAGAGTAAGAGTTGAAAAAGAAAAAAATAAAATTACCGGACCGAAAATAGAGTCGGTCTCCAAGAAATTGCTTACGTTCTCAGCTCTACTGCATAAGACTATATCAAAATCAACATTTAAAAGTGAAATGAGAAGAAAACGTAAACGAATCCCTAAAAAAGATCTAAAAAATGATCAATTGCACCAAAAACATAAACAAAAGGTCAATTGGAACTGTGTAGTCCAACCAACGCACAATGTGATACCGAGATCCTATGCAGGAATTCGGAATTAATCACAAAATTTTGAGTGTGCGTGAGAGATAGAGAGAAGAGAACAGAGAGATAACCTCCAAAAACGCTGCGGATAAGTTCTTGCTGCTTCTCGACAGGCTGAAATCAAAGAATTTAACTCAATCTCAGTATTTATTGCGAAACTAATCCATGTTCTTCAGAAATTAGAAATGATGGCCCGATTAAATTCAGGAGAGAGAAACCTGGAAATCGTAAAATTTGGCGAGGCGAGGCTTGCCCTGCGTGTTCATCACCATCACCGACCGTATCATCTTGCTCTCTCTCTACTCCCCCTCACGCTTCAATGGTTTCCAATTCCAAATCGACTGCCTTATGGCTTATACACCATTTTGTGGCTAACGACTCGCCGTTTAATCTTACAAAACGGTGCACCTTTTTTCTTTTTCTTTTTTTCTTTTACTTACTTTCTTATATAGTTATATGGTTATACAGACTAGAGCATTTAAGGAAAACGGTGCCGTTTTTACGGAACACAGACGGATGAGTCGATGACATGGACACGGTATAAAGTACTATAAACGGGTCATGCCCTAAGTCAAAGGAAGCTTTTTAAGGAAAGCGAAAACTTGGCCACAGCTGGCGCCGTAAATGTCACAAAGAAGTAAACAATGGCTACTCGGGAAGACGACGAAGAAGACATAAACCCCGTCACAATGATCCTACCAGATGACCAAGACGATGCGAAGCGATTCTCTACGAAACAAGAGGGTGCACCGATTCAACAGCTAGACCAGCAGCATTACGTCCGTTCGATCGACTCGACGGTGGTGATCAGGCAGCTCCCGTCCCAGGGCATCTCCTTCCAGCTCTGGCCCGCAGCCACTACACTAGTCAACCTCCTTGATCACCACCGCCGTGACCCTACCAACAGCCCCCTATCTTCCACCCTCATTGGCCATCGCCGCCCTCTCAATATCCTCGAGCTCGGCTCCGGAACCGGCCTCGTAGGAATCGCCGCCGCCACCACCCTCGGGGCTAATGTCACGGTCACCGACCTCCCACACGTCATCCCGAACCTTCAGTTCAACGCCGACGCAAACGCCAGCGTTTTGACCCTGAATGGCGGGGCCGTCCACGTGGCGCCACTGAGTTGGGGAGAGGCCGATGACGTGGAGCTGATTGGGCGGGACTTCGATCTAGTCCTGGCCTCGGATGTGGTGTACCACGATCACTTGTATGAGCCTCTGCTTGAAACGCTGCGTTTGTTCCTCTTAGACCGCGAGAATGAGAAGGGAGGGAAGGTGTTTGTGATGGCCCATTTGAGGAGGTGGAAAAAGGACTCCGTTTTCTTCAAGAAGGCCAGGAAGCTCTTTCAAGTTGAAGTGCTCCACGTGGACAATCCGTGCAACGGATCTAGGGTTGGAGTAACCGTTTACCGTTTTGCTGGGAAGAGTCAGAATTTGAATGCTTGATAATTTTGGTTTGTTCGTCAAAGAAATGCATTCGAGCTTGCTTTTGAATTAGCCCTCTGCTTGTCATTAGAAATATAAATAGAATTTTCAAGATTAAACAAAAAAGAATCAAGTAAACGAATCATTCGTTCATCAATTGGATCGACGTGGAAGGCAAAATTACAAGGACAAAATTTTCTTTCAAACTGAATTTAAGGAATTTTTTTAAATCCAGTTTATTAACAACCCAATTTGAAAAAAAAACTTTATTCAAATTACACAAGGCACCTAAACAATTTGCAAGCATTCTGGTTACATTGCCCTTTCTTATACACATAATCAACACCATTTCTCAATAATACACCCTTACAAATAAAGAAACTCAAACCCTTAAAATGCCAACCTCACATCCACGCAATCGACCAAGCAATATAGGGTGATCCTCATCCTAAAGACAAACCCAACATTCTACCATATTTATACCTCTTTTGTTGTTTTCCACTTCACAGCAGGGATACAGGTTTTTACATCTCTATCCATCTCTGGATGCTCGGACGAGTGCCTTTAGCACCTGTTTTCAGCTTAAAGTTGTTGACGAAAATCATTCCTCTGCCGAGTTTAACTGGAAAATGGATCTCATTCATCCACTGTGAGCACTGATTATCATCGCCTCCTTCGCGGTGAACCTTTGCCCACGGCTTTCATACTCTGAGAGTCCCTAAAGCAAACAAAGTGCACAAGTGTCTTCCCGTTAGGGTAGACAGCAAAAACGCTTGTGCCTATCTTCTTATGGCAAAGAGAGCAGATGCTATCACCGGTGATCTTCACCACCGTTTTCCTTTGGTTGTAGAGTTCATCCTTCACCTGTTTCATGGAATGATTTTTTTGGAGAAGTAAATAATGGTTATTTGTGCTGAACATAAATTTGTCAAAATACATAAAAATGAGAGCAGCCTACACAGAGATATACGATTGAGCACCAAAACATAAGAGTGAATGTATGCGAGGGCATTTGTCCAAGAAACTACAATTTACAGCTAAACCTTTCAAGATGGAGATTGAAAATAACTTTTAGCCAAAGATATTTAACTCATTTCTTACATGAAGTCCCATGCATGATAAATGCATACCTGCAGGTTCTCACTCTGTCTCAAACTTTTGATAACTGAAAGATTTCTGTGTGCTTCACTGGATTTTCGCAGAAGAGGTCCAAGAAATGGGAGCAAGTTCTGCAGATAACATATAAAATTACGAACTTTCAGAGTAGAGCTTAGAGTTGATATTCTGATGCCTAGCTACGCAAAATTGAAAAGGGGGGTGGGGGAAAAGATGTTGATCAAGACAAGCATAAGACTATTTCCTCACTATTCCCAAACTCTCACAAGCATAAGTTTGTATGTCCTCCATCAATAAAATTGATACCTGTAGTTTCGTTTCCCTTGGTAAAAGTTTGAGAGCTTGAGCTCCATTTATTCTATCCCACCTTTGGCTCAACAGATCAAGGACCTCATCAAGCATAATAGTAGAACCTCCTTCCTCACTAGATTCATCTGCGTCACCATCACTCCGGCTACTGTCGGTGCCACTCACATTGACTCGCATGTCCTCTGCACCCTCTATTGAAGCAATTTTCTTATTTCCACGGCCAACTTTAGGCTTAACTGAAGTCCATGAACCGACCTTTGGAATGCTTGTATTTGGAGGTGATACTAGATTTGTAATTCGCTTTTCAAAGTTTTTGGTTGTCCTCCGAGGATTCAGATAAATTTGCAGAAGAGTGAGGTATATGTTGCTAGAAGATTTAAAAGATGGTTGACGAACTGCAGACTCGTATGCCCGATCACAATAGGCCAGTGCCAGCTCAGGAACATAAAGCTACAAATACAACAGAACTTGATACCTCAGTGAGTCTTAATAAGAACATAAAGCAATATATTGGGTTGCATCAAAGAACATCTTGTTTCATATGTTACGATAATACACTATAGATAGAGTACGTAATAGGATAGGAAGCACTAAAAGTAGTGACTACATGTTAAAGAGGCTGAAAAATTCAATCTCAAATTCAACCAACTCATAAAAGCCAAGGTCCCAGTATGAACAAACAAATGCATTAAATTTAAGGGACTTTTATCTTTTGTCAAAAATTCAAATAAAAAATCGATGAAATTCACTTTGGCAAACCACTGAAATCAGATATAAATGCCATAAACTATTTAAACAAATAATTCAAAAACTGGTGTGAATCCAAGCCCCGTAAAAAGCTTTCTGATCATGACATGAATGGTTAGTAAAACTATAGTAAGGCTATACAGTTTCACTAAAGATAACCCAATATAAAGAACGGGATTAAGGCCTAGTTAAAATGAGTATAAGCCAAGTATAACAATGTGGAAGGACGAATATTCGACAAAACCTCCACCAGTTTTATGTATAACCACATAAGGGGAAACCCAACCCAGCTCTTTTAATCAAATGGTGAAAAGAGAGAACATTACCCATTAAAGTGATGGAGAGGTGGTGGGCTTTATCAAGGTTTTCCACCTTTACATAAGAAGTCACATAAACAAACAAACAACCCTGTTCAATTGCCAATTGAAATTAAAAAAGCCAACCCAACTAGCAGGATTCCCCAGTTACAATGCACAGCTGAATTTAATAGTTTCTTATTAAGAACATCATCACCATACGCACTTTGGGTTGGCTAGTGGCACCCAACATATTTACAGACTCATTTCATGTCCCCTTGCCAGCAGATTTTCTAACAAGGAAAATATGTTGATTTATGTTGGCAAGTACCTTATGAACATATAGAGACAAGGCAAGCTCATGTTGGTTCATTTTACCCAGCAATATTGCACGCTCTTCGTATAAAGCATCTGGTGGAAGACGTTTCAACAAAGCCTCTGGATTATATCCTGAGATGCTCTCTAAAGCAGATAATAATTTCTTCCTTGTCGAGGAATAAGCTTTCTCATCCCATTTCTGTTGAGCACTCAGATCTGCATACCAATCAAGTACTTCCGAGAGATATATTTGAACCTACCATGCATAAAATGACAAGTATAAACAATTTTTATTAGTGAAATCAGTCAAACTGCCATCATCACCTACACTAACCATGACAACAGTGAACTAGCTCAATTTGGCATAACAGAACTGTTCTGTCAAGTAACTTTTATTTTTCAATCTTTTTCTTTTACATTCAATTTTGACAGTTGTACCGACTCTCAAATAACAAATATTTATTCCTTTAACATTACCAAACTAAATGCATGAGGTCTTCACCATTTCATTTTGCAGATTTCCTGAGATCCCATTCTCATTCATCGCAAGCATGAGTTCTAAGTACTTGGCCTGCATGCTTGGAGCATGTTGCTTCAAGTAAGAGTTAACCAAGTCTGCTGGAATATTTCCAGACAAATACAGCTCAATAGTTTGCGTCGGACAGCTTTCAAGAACAAGCATTGAGCACTCCAGGACAAGCATTGGATCAGTCCCACAGAGAGGCTGCATAGGAAAACCCATCAAATCTTAGTACATATATAACATATGCTGGCTCTAAGTCAACTCTTAAATCAAATTCTGAAATTCTATAAAATCAAACTGTTGCCAGAACAGTAGATGCTAAAACTTAGTGCTTTAACTAAGCAGGGCATGGAATAAATTAGACATTTCCATAATTATCATTCAGAGAGGAAAACCCCGGATCACCTTCTTCGGTTTAAGGTAGATGGAAAAGAGGTGACCATGTATGCATTCACACAAACGCAAGCACAAAATTTGGTAATGAATGCCAAGAAACATTGAACTTAGTAAGGACCATGGAAGAAATTATTGTCACAACTCAGATTCTTCGAAAAAGTGTTGGTTGACAATTTAAAAGGCTGAATACATGAGGAAGGTGAAGGTTGAACAAAATAGAAGGGAACCTTCTTAGCACTAAAAATAAATACACAGGAGATTACTGTAAAGTTAGTATCCGGTTCATCCAGACTCTAGTATGTGGAAAGAATAGCGAGTGTAATGCTTCCTTGTCACTAACACAATATGGTTTTCAAAAAAGAACCTTAACTGAAACCAAGAAAAAATTTCCCTACCAAGCAACAGAACTTACCTTGAGGTATTCAATAATTGATTCGGGCTTAAACTTTTGGGTAAGCTCAGCTAGTGATTGATTTGATTTCGACTCTTCTATTAATTGATGTAGAAGTTTAAGAGCTTCACGGTGCATTGAATTGCACTTGTATAGCTCTAACAAAGCAGCATAATGATTCTTTTTTCGAAGAATTTCCTCACATATTTTCACATCACAGTAGTTAACACCTTTCAGTAATTCTAAACCCACCGAAGACTGTCCAGTAAGAAGCAGAGCTTGGAGTAGAGCTGTGTCAAGTACTGCTGCCATCTCCCTAGCACCAGAGCTAATGTGGATGTTACCACGCCCCTGAGGAAAAAAATATTACATCTAAGAAACTGGCTTTATTTGACATGTTTAGACAAACCAGATAAGAAGACCTACAAATAGACATTAGCTGGATTGAGGTTACAATACATTAATCAAATACTGTGACATCCATGGCACCAACATTTTAATATTTATTTATTAAATTACCCAACTGAATTTGAACAAGATCAAGTATATTCTAATATAAACAAAAAAGTTTAGATGACACAAAAATTCCCACATTTGATAAAGATATAGCTCATATTAATAACTATTTTACAATAACAAATTATTTATTTATGCATAAAGTACTTTTCAGCTTATTCTAAGTTTATTTTTTTGATAACTAAGGTTATTATAAGTTTAATAACACATATATTCCAACAAACATAGAAGAACTAGCAAGTTTGCATTCAATAGTATTCACAATCTCTATAATCATGTAAACACATAAAATAAGGTTCGGAATCCATGTATCATCCATCATATCAAAATAGGTGAATCACCTAGAAAGGAAAATAAGCAGCTCACCTTTGTTGATTTTTTGAACCTACTAGAGTCATACGACGCAAAATTATCTCCAACTGCATCTAAAACAACCTCTTCTGTTCCCTCAGCAGTGGCCTTTTCAATTATACTGTATCTTTTCTTCTGCAAAAACTTAATGAGAGCCATGAGAGTATTATGGCTCATTTTCTTGGAATTGAGTGCTGCATTCTCATCAGATTCCAATTGCTGTAAGGATGGTGCTTCCATATCATCTGATAAACCAGATGAAGTTCTTGAGAGATATGGAGCATCCCAAGAAATGTCCACCAGCTTCTCTGGCTCCGGAATCATTGTTGTTTTAGGAAGGATAATAGATGGATATAAAGAAAGTACATAGGTTATATCTATTTGAGATGCCAAAAAATGCTCCATGGCCTCCTCATAGCTTTCATTATCAAAGAGGTAGTGAGCATACCTGGGATACAGTGAGACAAATTCATTTAATTCAAACGGTTGATTAAATGCATAGCATGCATGATTGATCTATGGCCATTGATGATATCCTTTTTTTTTTTTATATAAGTAATCGAAAATTCAATAAAAAACGCAAAGTCGCAACCCAAGTACACACGATATATACAAGAGAGACACCTAACTAGAGGAAGAAAAAATAACTAGAAAAATATTGAGGTCAAAAGCAACAGCCCAATGGTAAAGCATCTTAAAAAATAAAGCCTTTAATTCCACCAATGTCCTCTCATGATCCTCAAAGCTCCAAATGATCTACCACGGCACCTTCCTTAAACGTGCAGTATTGAACAAGTTCAGAAAAAGCTATCGTGAGGGCTTGATCCCCACACCACACTTTATGCCAAAAATATAATTTTGGAGCTGTCGCTCACCTCAAATTTAGAATGACTAGAGAGCTTCTCCCAGCTCCTCCTAATATTTTTCCAAAGCCCTACACCATACGTCCCATAGACCTCATTTGAACACCACCCACCCAACACACTGCCATGTTTAAAATCCACAACCACCCTCCATAAGGCCTCTCTCTCATGAGCATAGCGCCATAGCCACTTCCCCAAAAGAGTTCAGTTGAACACAAGTAAATTTCGCCCACCTCAAATCTAGAATGACTAGAGAGCTCCCCTCAGCTCCTCCTAATATTTTTCCAAAGCCCCACACCATGCGTCCCATGGACCTCATTTTAACACCACCCACCCCACGCACTGCCATGTTTAGGATCCACAATCACCCTCCCTCCATAAGGCCTCTATCTCCTGAGCATAGCACCGAAGCCACTTTCCCAAAAAAGCTCGGTTGAATACAAGTAAATTTCGGACCCGCAACCCACCTTCAGAGTTTCGGATTACACAGCGTAAGCCAGCTAACCAAGTGGAATTTGAATTCTTCACCAAAACCACCCCACAAAAAATCCCCTCTCAACTTCTCTATGCGATTGGCAACACCAACCGGTAGGGGAAAAAGAAACATGAAGTAAATATTCAGATTAGATAAAGTAATTTTAATCGGCCATTGATGAATTCGTTAAATCCACTAACTAGAAAATATAGCAAAAACCTTTCACAAAGCGTACCTAGTAACAAAGATCATGATATCAATAAACATCTTAATGAGTTATTAGAAGAGTAGATTATTTAACGGGAAATATCCACCTCAGATGAATTGACCCCTCTTTTGCTGCACGAAGACTTGAATCTTCTGGTGGAAGCAGCTTACACAAAGCCAAGGCTTCATCAAAATTGCCAGATGCTGTTAATTGTACAATCTGCAATTTGGTTGAGAACTCTTACTGCACTTTCAGGGCATAAAATCATCATGTGCTTTTTTAGTTAGCTCACATATGTCATTGCAAAAAGCATTATTATTCACAGGCATAATATAACGACAAGTATAAACAGGACTTATAAACATTTACATGATTAAGAAATCTTAAGAATAATTCAATTTTGTATCAACATGTCTAACTCATCCATTCAATTCCAAAGAAAGAGATGCATCCACACTTCAAGCTACTAACAGATACCATTGGCATTTCTTATAGAAGAACTAGGAATACCCAACGTAGGACAGATTAAGAAATATGGCTACAGATGCTTATGGAGGACTTTAGGGTTTACATGTTGTGGCTTCAGGGCTTATAAACATATTTGCCGTTTGCAGTTTGAGTTGAGTGTGAAAAGATTGTAACTTGGTGGCTGAAAAGTTGCAGGAATTGAGAATTAGGTTATAGGAGATTTGGACAGCAGCTAAATATGGTTGGTGTTTGATGGATAATGGTTGGGGAAAATATATGGGTTTGTAGGATTTTTATAGGGTTTTGATAGGGTAAGTGAAATGGCTTGAATTAGTAACCTCAAAGAAGCAAGAAGAAAGCTGTAATTGAATCCTTAATTGACTGGTAAACAATCTCCGAAATAGAGTCGACCAAAACCCATGGCCTAGAACTTCAGCTCACACCCAATAATTATAGAATTACATATATATCCCAACTCCAGAAAAACCAAACACAAAATAAGATTAAATGTTAATGACCTAATAAACTACAATGGACACTAGTTCCTAGACTATAAAAGCTTCTTGCTTGGTCTTGTCCTAGTCTTAGGCTTCCAAAGAAAATGCTTCATATCTAACTGAATACCTGTGCACCGAGCGGAACAGGGAAGAGCACATAGACAGAATTTTCTAATGCAACAATTACAGAATTGTTGCTTTGGCCAATATGACGGACATTTCGGAGAACCACAGTCTGTATCAATGGATATGGATCTCGAAGAGAACGAATCTGAAAAACACAAGTTGCAGAAAATGAATAATTGCACACCCAACTACAGAAAAGCACATAAGTTGCTCTTGCTTAGCAAATGGTCAGGCTACCTCAACATATCTTGGCAATAAAGCTATTGCATACGGCTTCTGAATGACAACTTCTGCAGGGGCCTCTGACCAACAAATCCTACCTTCTTGAAGAAGCTTCCCATTTTGGTCCACAAAGACACCAATGTTCTCCTATAGAAAATAATAAACATTTGTATCATTCGACAATCAGAATTGAATACAGGATCATATTTCTGCATATATGTTCCACACACAACAAAAGGAATGAAATGTTTCACTATATGGAAATTTTTTGAATTGTCTTTAGCATTCAGTTAGCGTATGTGTACCCAACAACCATAAAATATACATTCAATGAGCAATTCCTGTCCCCGAAAGCAGAATATCAACAGCCAACAAAGAAAATAATACCTTCCCAAGAAGAAGTTCCCCCGAAGGAAGAGAGACCACCAAAGGTGAGGCTAGCCTCCCGGAAGGAAATACTTCAGTCAATGCACCATTAGTGGCGTTTAGTATCGTGTATTCTTTTCTAATACCCAAACATATATTCTCACCACACCAAGACATCGACTTCACCATATCCGGAACATTATATTCTTTCACCTCCACAAATCCTCGACCCCCTAAACAACACATACAAAAAGGAAAAAGAGAGAGAACAAAAAAAAAAGAGTTACTTCCACCAGATATCCACAATATTAGTTCTATTCATTGACAACATCTTCAGCAAACCTCAGCCAAATTAGGAAAACACATCCACTTATCCATACAATATAGATGAAAAAGCACATTTAAAAGCCAGTTAAAAAATGACAATTTTTGGCATTTTACATACAATACGTGATTGTATCTTCATTTTCAACGTTATCACAACATGGTATTCTCCACAACACACAATTAATCACTTAAAAGTTAATAGAATTGCCAAGTTTTCACATTCTTTCTCACACTTGCTCAGCAACCAAACAAACAGTGATGTTGAACCAAAACTCAAACACCTAAAAATCCAGCAAGAGATAGCAACGAATTCATGGAATTACCGTCATGTCTGAAAATACAGACCCTCTTTTGCCTCGCGAAGCACAAGAAGCCTCTCCGATCGTCCCACGAGTACACATTCGCGCCCTTCGCTTTGGTGATCACAGCGTTGGTCTCCAAATTGGGGAGCTTATGGAACGCGATCGATTCCGAGAGCGATAGAAGAAGCTCCCTCGACTCCAGGACCTGCATCGAGACCAGAGGCTTCTTCGAGAACCCGGACACGTTTCTCTCTAGTGCGTACGGTTCATTGCGCAGCTCTTGCGCCTGAACATGGTAATCGGACGGCGGAGGGCGATCGGAGCCCGAGGATTCGGGAGCGTAGATTTTGAGGGACCCATCGGAGCAGCCGAGGAGGAGCTTTGAGCCGTACGATTCGACAGCGTCGATCTTGGTAGGGCAGTTGCTGAGGAGCTCGAAGGAATCGTAGGCACTGTGTACCATGTCGTCGTCGTCAATCAGTTCCGGAGCTTGTTCATCGGAGCTTTAAGTATGATATGGATCAGAAATGAACATAACTTATTGAAGCAATACGACACCGCTTGAATCACCAGTGTTTTTAGCAATTTTAAGTGTCAAATTTTTGAAGATCAAGCCATTCCAACTTCCAAGGTCATATTTTATAGTGTATATTATTATTATTATATAATTTAAAATTGACTATAAAATGTACTTGTTTATATTTTTATTTAGAAACGAGAAGGATGGTGAGAAACAATTTTTTTTTTATAGACATTGTGCTAAGTTGCTGCTATTCGTTGTAACACCAAATGTTTTAGTTCATCTCGATTGAAGGTGAAAAATAGAAAATACTAACTAAATTTAACAAATATTAACCTTTTATATGATGTGTGAAAGATCTTCAAAGTAATTTCGATTTGACATTTCGATTTTTACGCATAAAATTAATTGTTTTTAATTTCCTTTTCAAAAAATTAAAGAAGTATTTTTTTGAAAACGTACAATTTTAAATATTAAATTAATATTTTAAATACTAAATTATAATTTTGTCAAATATTTAATTGTGTTTTTAAATATCACATTTTCAAATTAAACATTTTAAAATTACTATTTTTTAAATCATACTTTTAAAATCGCAAACATAAACCAAGACGCTATCATGAATCCTTGATAATGTCCACCTTGGACAAATTATCTCAAAAATTATAATAATAAAATCTAAGACAGAGTTTTCTTTCAAACTGGGTTGGAGGAACTTCCTTTAACCCAGTCTATAAAAATTATATGTGTCAATTTTTTTAATATGTGAGATGCACATGAGTTTTTAATATTATTTATTCAAACTTTGTCCCTACTATTAAAAACTATATGTACATCTTACATGTTCAAATGACACATATCATTCTTATAGACAGAGTTTGAAGAAGTTTCTCTAACCTAATTTGAAGAAAAACTCTGTCCTAAAGCTAATAGGAACTGAAGCCATGAATTTCACTCATGACAAATGTTTAGGGTATTATGATATTTTGACTATACTATTTAATAGCCATTGAATCAAAGTCTGTGGCAGATTATTTTTTTGAAGTTTTTCCACGTTTAAGAAAAGAAATCAAATTTAAAAAGCTGTTGCTATTATTTTAAATGACCTCTCAGCACCTTAAAAAGAAAAGAAAAAGACCTCTTAGCGATAATAAATATTTGTGAAAGATTGATATATTATATATATTACTACTTTAAATTTTTATAAACTTATACTTATACAGCAATATGTTAATAGTACAAAATTTAAATAATAAGTTTAATTATTTAATATCGCGACTATACTCAAGAAGTAGTGCCGCTGAGTCGCTGACAGCAGCTGCAGCCTGCCGCCGACTGTGAGGTGGAATGCAGTAAAAGTCGAAGTAATCCTAACAATCAACACGTGGTGCGTTCTCATTTGCCATCCACTTATACGTGTCAGGCTGTTATGGGAATCTCAACATGTAATTATGCAATAAAATAATTAACCATCGTTACGAAACTCGACCGAGCTGGTCCGTGAACAAACAGCAACAGCCAACAAGGCTTTCCAGTTTCCACGAGAGGAATACAGAAAAAAGAGAAAAGGAAGGCGAAGATGACGCTGGGTCTTATCAACGCCAACCCCGTGGTTCACGCTAAGAAGGAAAGGGTCGCTCGCACCGAAGATCTTCACGGAGACGACGCCGTTGATCCTCTAGAAATCTATGATATCCTTTTCTTTTTTTCTTTTCTTTTGCTTCTAAATTCAGTAATTTTGTACTGAGTATTTTTGATACAACAAATTTGGGATCTTTGACTCGAATTGGTAAATTTCGTGAGGGATATAAGAGATCCGGAGCATCCCTACTCTTTGGAACAGCTCAGCGTTCTTTCGGAGGAATCGATCACCGTTGATGACAAGCTCGGTCGTATTCTGTGAGTATTCGCAGAGCTCCATTTTCATTTCTTTGACTTTGGATCCAACTGTTGTTACTTGGAAATTGCAATATATGATTGAAGCCCATATCTTCCAAATATGATTATTATTGAGCAAATACCTTGAATTTTATTGCCTTAATTTTTCCTTTCAAAATCTTGGTATTAAGATGCATAACTTAAACTATTGATAGTTTAAAAGCTTAAACCAATAAGAAATCCAATAAGAAATGATTAATGCAGAACACATAATATAAAATATTTATCTAAAAAGGAAAAACTGTGGAGAATACTAATACTTAATAATTACACTGATAACTGTGAAATATAAAATATTTAACTGAAATGAGCAAACTGGCCGGAGAGTCAAGTTTGAACTCAGAATAACTGCCCATAAGAAATAGTAAATTTATTTCTATAGTTATTAGGATTCTGAGAGATTCTGAGAGATCATTGGAGGAGTTCACGGCCTTCTTTTTCCATACACTTTACACAGGGACAGCGGCTTGGCTTGCCCCTATAGTTATTAGCTATCCTGACTTTCTTGTTCTTTTTTCTTCTTCTAGCTAATCGTTTCCCTTGTATACCCCCTGTGTACTAGGGTTGCGCCCCTCTGCGCTTTTGATATATAAACATTACTTATCAAAAAAAAAGAAATAGTAAATTTAATCGTTTAATTAATACTGCAAAGCGACTTGATTATTTTATTTTGGGGTGCTAAAATCTAATTGCTTATATTAGGATCACTTTCACACCAACCATCCAGCACTGCAGTATGGCAACCGTAATCGGCCTATGCCTAAGAGTGAAACTAAAACATTATTTCCCTCCGCATTATAAGGTCAGTTTTTATTATTATTATTCACTTTGGAGCATTTTGTTGGTTCTTTATTGTTTCAACAGTGATGGCACATGCGATTGGTAAACCTTTTCTTTTGCATATGTACTCAGAAAGCTAATATTTAGTGCATTGATTCATGTAGTTTTGAAAGGAGTAGGCGGTTCATGTTATATATTTAATCAAATATCAAATGCAGACTTTAGAAGTTCCTTGAATGGGAGTTTGTCAGACTCTATAGAATGTGGGTCTGTATATACTTCTATAAAGAGAAGAGTATCCGAAGCTTTAAGTTAGATTATCTTTATATGCAGAAAGTCCACCTTACTTTGTTCTTTTGCCTATAATCACAAACTGCTTTAGACATTATGTTGAAATGATATTCATGGATCTCATAATCAGACTCTTTCTTTCTGCATTGCACTATTCTCTCATCCATAAATTTGATGCCCATTTCAGGTAGACATCAAAGTATCTCCTGGATCTCATGCAAACGAAGAATCAGGTGAATCCCGAACGAATTGCCATTCGACACTAAATTCACATTTTCTTCTTTCCTATTTTCAATCTGAAGATTGGGTAATGGTCGACAAACTTCATCACGAGAACAAATTTTCCAAACAGGAGGCTTTTAAGAATATAGCCATTCTACCTTAAAGGGCATATTAACATACAAATTTTCCAATATTTTATAGATTTGTACAGAAAACTGAGATGAAAAATCCAAGAGTATAGCATCATTTTCATGCATTTTTTGTTATAGTACGATAGAACTAATAGTCTGTCTTGTGGTAAATTTATATTTCCTGTGTTATTCCCTACTCCAATCACTCCAAACTGATACAGATGTTGTGTAATTTGTCCTTTTGGTAGTTAACAAGCAGTTAAATGATAAGGAAAGAGTCGCTGCGGCCTTGGAGAATCCCAACCTTCGCCAACTTGTGGATGAGTGTCTCTACTCCAATGACCTTTGATCAAGTACACTTTCCTGCTCAATTAGCCTATGTACTGGGAAAACGTCACTAGTTGTCAAATGCAATAAGAAGTGGCTGTTCCTGTCTTATGAATTTTATCTACCCAATGTCATTAGCTCCTCGCAGACTTGCTTACTATTTGTTGCTTCACATGGATGTGTGAGGAACTGCATGTTGATAGTAGACTCTCTTAATGCACAATATAAGTTTCTGATTATATAAATGGTTCGCAATCTTGAAGGCTATTGCAGCCTACATCAAATTGCCAATAGGACCTGATGATACCAAATTTCACATGTTCGGCGCCAGCCTGCTGCCAGCGGGGGAGCTTCCGACAGTCAGAGTCAGTATTTTTGACTTGAGGAGAGAAAAATGGAGAGAATTTTTCTAAGAGAACATTCTTGAATTTCTGAGAAAAAAAGGTCTTATATTTTAGGCTTCCTTGGGGCTTTTTTGGGCTCTAGTAATAGTGGGCATTTAATTTGATTTGATCTTGGGCCCTAAGCTAATTTCCCAAATATATATATATATACATTGAACCCCATAGCCCCTTACTTAAATTGCCCGAATTTCTGTGAAAGACCCCGATCCTTATCACGTCCTTCAGGTAAGTTTGATAACCAATTTAATCTTTTTTTAAGACTCAAAATATGGGAGCCACTTTTTTCTCCCGAGTAAAAAAAATTCAGGAAGCCCTCTATACCTCAATGCTGACCGATTTGATAATTGGCACTTCATATTTTTCAGATGAATTAAGGTGCACGAAAGAAAGGGCACGCAGGCTGAAGTAGATCTAGTAGCATTATGACACAACTGCTGGACTCTCACCAGCGTACTATTGCAACACTCCTTTGCTTCGCCCTTTTGTTGCTGGGCGGCATTGCAATAGGCGGCCTACTAGGCCCGTAATCACATCATTGATTTGCAAATGAGTAATTATACTTTTCATACTCATTTATACATTTATTTTATATCGGTTGATGAACATGTTTTAAGCATTTTTTTCACATTAGTTACTAAAATAAAAATAAATAAAAACCACTTAAAACACGTGAGATTAGCTATAAAATGATTATAATAAACGAGAGTGAAAATTGGCATTACCCTTCGCAAATGTCGCATCCCATGAACAAACTCTTATACAATTTGGGTGCGCTCCACAGAAGATAGGTGCAAGGCCCACCTGCCTACACTTGTCCTCTATGGAAAGCTACCCCAATTGCCTGTAATTTAGTAAAAAACGATCTTTCAAAAATATGATAGTAATTTAATTTTTTTTTTATACAAAAATTACAGTTTGCTTATCTTGAAAATAGGGAACATTAGGAAGACGAAGATATTTAAAGAGGAAATAATAGTTATCTCTCATAGTTAGAAATAAGCACAAGAAATGCATGTTTATTAACCCCAGAACAAGGAACTGAGCAAGAGCATCATTTCCTGTTCCCATCAGTAAATTTGATACTAAAGTTTGCATCTATCTATTCAGTCAGGCTGCATTGCACATATTTACTACTCTGAGCACTAGAAAATGCTCACTCAGCTAGCTGGCGGGTGCAATGGGTATTGGCTACTGCCTCACCTCTTCTCCTGAATGGCATTCATAATGTGGTAGGCTTCTCATCAAATCCCCAGAACTTGGCAGTTTTCACGTCATCCTGGGCCATCAATCGTGAGAACTCCTCATGGTCGTAATTTAGGGTGGCTTTTCCCCCAAACTCGCTTGGAAGGTTTTCTACATCAAAGTATGTCTTCATGAGCTCAACACTATCTTTACTTTTGGGGTATACAAACTTCACCTTCTGAAATGTCTTTGCATCCAGGAAGTACTTGACAGCCTATAAAAACCGAGAAACTAGCACAAATTACTGAAGGATCTAAATCAATCTGAGAATGACAATCCTCAAGCCCGACAAGAAATTTTACATAATAATTTTGCTTCCATGCCATGATTGATAACCCTGTTTACTTTTTATTCTTGAAAGGAGGAAGAAGCAGTAATTGTTAAACTTCAGTCCAACGGTACAAAAAAACAATAATATCTATGTAGCCAAAAACCAAAATGAAAACAGAGCAGGAGATCAAACCTTCCAGAATGCCTGAAAAATCCTTGGTGGACTATACAGAAATGCAACAGCAAGCCTCTCGGGGTAGTGATTTTGTAAAATGTTAATAATATCACGGGCTGTTTTAACGGAGACATTGGAGTTCAATGAAAATCCAGTGAAATCTATCAGCCACGACATTTGTTCTTGACCTTCAGGAAGGTTCAGGATAGCATTTTCTAAAAGATAGACTAAATGGCGAACATTATCCTCTCCTGATGTGGTGTTCTGACAAATGGGAAAGAAATAAAACAAAAAAGTTAACTAGTTGATTCATAAAAGCGTAACACACTTTACAAAAGAAAATCGCCAGACCAACCTGCATCCCTGGCCTCATGATAAGCACAGTCCTTCCAAGACGATCATGAAAATCTGCTCTGGACACTTTGCCAGTCTCACCTTCGTGGGCTATTTCATGCTGGACAATATCATCTTTCTAAAGTAAGGGGAGGCTTAAATAAAACAGTATTGAAATATTAGCATCAATAAGTGCTACATGTCACAGCCTCGGTCATCACATGCATGTCATGGAGAATGGGTAATAATAGATTGGCTATTGCAAAAACAACTTAAATTCTGAATGTAGCCATTCTGGAACTGGCATTTCCCCCAATGTTGTTTACTCTGAAAGCTTCTGATTACTTAACAAAGAATTAAGGTTTGAAAATTAGACTTGAAACGATATTGAGATTAACGACTCTGTGATGCGAGGGGGGAGACACAAATTTTAACAAAGAAAAAATAACTAAAAGTATAAAACAAACATAAAATTAGAACATACATACTTCTAGTTTTGCACGTCGTCGAGAACATGTAGTAAAAAATTCATTACTTACCCAACGAATTTCTTCAGGCTTATAAGCGGACCTCCACTTGAATGTCTCTTCCAACATTTTCTTTGCCTTAACAACATTCCAGTTCCGAGCTTCTAAATATCTCCTCAGGCATGCATCAGTGCAGAACTTTAAACTACGTCCAGATAGAGGTCCAAGAGCAGTCCTGAGTTCATTGACCTGTTCGTAATATGCCTCATTAATTGCCTATTTCAATATGTTATGAAAGCCTTCAGCTCTATTATGAACAGAATCATCATAATAGAGAGCAAACTTGGTGGCAATCAATAAAAAGGAGAAGAAAA